>NW_012119822.1:184577-193065 GCF_000951035.1 Colobus angolensis palliatus | reverse complement strand
CCCATCAAAAAGTGGGCAAAGGATATGAACAGACATTTCTCAAAAGAAGACATTCATACAGCCAACAGACACGTGAAAAAATGCTCATCATCACCGGCCATCAGAGAAATGTAAATCAAAACCACAATGAGATACCATGTCACACCAGTTAGAGTGGCAATCATTAAAAAGTCAGGAAACAACAGGTTCTGGAGAGGATGTGGAGAAATTGGGATACTTTTACACTGTTGGTGGGATTGTAAACTAGTTCAACCATTATGGAAAACAGTATGGCGATTCCTCAAGGATCTAGAACCTGATGTACCATATGACTCAGCCATACCACTACTGGGTATATACCCAAAGGATTATAAATCATGCTGCTATAAAGACACATGCACATGTATGTTTATTGTGGCACTATTCACAATAGGAAAGATTTGGAATCAACCCAAATGTCCATCTGTGAGAGACTGGATTAAGAAAATGTGGCACATATACACCATGGAATATTATACAGCCATGAAAAAGGATGAATTTGAGTCCTTTGTGGGGACATGGATGCAGCTGGAAACCCTCATTCTTAGCAAGCTATCACAAGAACAGAAAACCAAACACCGCATGTTCTCACTCGTAGGTGGGAACTGAACAATGGGATCACTTGGACTCGGGAAGGGGAACATCGCACACTGGGGCCTATCATGGGGTGGGCGGAGGGGGGAGTGATTGCATTGGGAGTTATTCCTGATATAATTGAGGAATTGATGGGTACTGACTAGTAAATGTGTGCAGCACACCAACATGACACAAGTATTCATATGTAACAAACCTGCACATTATGCACATGTACCCTAGAACTTAAAGTATAATAAAAAATAAATAAATAAATAAATAAAACAATAATACTAAAAAAATAAATAAATAAAACGAAATATTTCCAGATAAAAACTAGAAAGAACATATCTGTTAAACTGCTTTGTGATGCGTGGATGCATCTCACAAATTTCAACGTTTTTGTTGACTCTGCAGGTTGAAAATACTCTTTTGGTAGAATCTCTGAAAAGACATTTGGGAGTCCTTTCAGGCCTGTGAGGAAAAACCGAATATCCCCAGATAAAAACTACAAAGAAGGTATCTGTGAAACTGCTTTGTGATGCGGGGAGAGGGGGGGTGGTGATTCATCTCGAAACGTTAAACCTTTCTTTTGATTGAGCAGATTGGAAACACGCTTTTTGTAGAATCTATGAAGGGACATTTGGGAGCCCATTGAGGCCTATGTGGAAAAAACAAATATCTCCAGATGAAAACTAGAAATTAGCTATCTGTGAAAGTGTTTTGTGATGTTTGGATTCATTTCATAGAGTTAAACCTTTCTTTTTATTCTGTAGATTAGAAACACTCTTTTCAATTAATCTGTGAAGAGGCATTTCAGAGCCCATTGTGGCCTACGGGGGGAAAAAAAACTCAATATCCCCTGATAAGAACTAGAAAGAAGCTATCTGTGAAGCTGTTTTATGATGTGTGGATTTATCTCACAGAGTTAAACCTTTCTATTAATTCTCTAGATTGGAAACATTCTTTTGGAGATCGTGTGAAGACACATATGACAGCCCATTGGGTCCCACAGGGATAAGCCAAATATTCTCATAAAAAACTAGAAAGAAGGTGTCTATGAAATTGCTTGAATGTATGTATTCATCTCACAAAGTTAAAACTTTGCTTTGATTCAGCACGTTAGAAACACTTTTTACTGAATCTAGAAAGGGATGTTTTGGAGCCCATTGAGGTTTATGGGGAAAAACTGAATATCCACAGATAAAAACTGGAAAGAAGCTGTCTGTGAAACTGCTTTGTGATGTGTGGATTCATCTCACTGACTTAAACCTTTCTTTTGATTCAGCAGCTTGGGAACACTGTTTTGTAGAATTGGTGAAGCAACATTTGGTTAGCCATGGGGACCTATGGAGTACAACCGAATATTTCTATATAAAAGCTAGAAAGAAGCTATGTGTGAAACTGCTTTGTGATGTGTGGATTAATCTCACATAGTTAAACCTTTCTATTTATTCAGCAGGTTGGAAACTCTCTTTCTGGAACATCAGCGAAGGTACAGTGTTAAATCTTTCTTTAATTTAGCCAGTTGGAGACACTCATTTTGAGGAATCTGTGAAAAAACATTTGGGAATCAATTGAGCCCTATAAAGGAAAACCAAATATCTGCAGATAAAAATTAGAAGGAAGCTATCTGTGAAACTGCTTTGTGACGTGTGGAATCATCTCACAGTGTTAAACCTTTCTTTGAATTCAGCAGGTTGTAATTACTCTTTTCATAGAAACTGTGAGGAGATATTTGGAAGCCCACTGAGACCAATAAAAAAAACTAAACATTCCCGATAAAAACTGGAAAGAAGCTATCTGAAAAACTGCTTTATGATGTATGATGTGAACTCACTGAGTTAAACCTTTCCTTTGATTCAGCAGGTTGGAATCACTCTATTTGAAGAATTTGTGAAGGGACATTGGGGAGCTCATTGAGATCTAAGGAGAAAAATGGTATTTCCTCAGATAAAAACTAGAAAGGAGCTATCTGTAAAACTGCTGTGTTATGTGTGATTCATTTCACAGAGTTAAGCCTTTATTTTGATACAACAGGTTGAAAACACTCTTTTTGTAGAATCTGCAATGGGACATTTGAGAGCCCAAAGAAGACTATAAGGTAAAGCAAAATATTTCAAATTAAAAAATAGAAGGAGGAAGCTGTCTGTGAATCTGCTTTGTGATGTGTGGATTCGTCTAACATCATTAAAGCTTTCTTTGATTCCACATGTTGGAAACACTCTATGTAGAATGTGGGAAGGGACGTTTGGGAGTCCTTTGAGGTCTATTCAAAAAAATCAAATATTCCCAGATAAAAACTAGAAAGAAGTCATCTGTGAAACTGCTTTTTGATGTTTGGATTCATTTCAAAGAGTTAAACCTTACCTTTGATTGAACAGGTTGGAAACACTCTTTGTGGTGAATCTGTGAAGGGACATTTGCGAGCCTATGGGAGTCTATGAGGATAAAACTGAATATGTGCAGATGAAAACTAGAAAGAAGCCAACTGTGAAAGTGCTTTGGGATACAGGTATTCATCTCATGGAGTTAAAACTTTCTTTTCATTCAGCAGGTTGAAAACTCTCTTTTTGTTGAATCTGCAAAGGTCTATTTCGAATCTCATTGAGATTTATGGGGAAAAACAAAATATCCACAGATAAAATCTGGAAAGAAGCTATCTGTGCAACCACTTTGTAATGAGTGGTTTCAGCTCACCGACTTAGACCTTTCTTTTGATTCAGAAGGTTGGAAATACTCTTTTTTGTAGAATCGGTGAAGGAATATTTGGGAGGCCATAGGGACCTATAGGGAACAACAAAATATCCCCATATAAACACAAGAAATAAGTTACCTGAGAAACTGCTTTGTGATGGGTGGATTCGTCTCACATATTCAAGCCTGTCTATTTATTCAGCAGGTTGGAAACACTTTTTCTGGAGGATCTGTGAAGGGACATTTGAGAGCCCATTGAGGGATATGGTGAAAACAGTATATCCCCAGATAAAAACCAGAAAATGTCTATCTGTAAAACTGCTTTGTGATGTGTGGATTCACCTCACAGTGTTAAACCTTACTTTTGATTCAACAGGTTTGAAACACTCTTTTTGTGGTATCTGTGGAGGGACATTTTGGAGCCATGGTAATCTATAAGGATAAAACTAATATATCCAGGTAAAAACTAGATAAAAGGCTGTCTGTCAAAGTGCTTTGTGATATGTGGATTCATCTCACAGAGTTAAAGCTTTCTTTTGATTCAACAGATTGACACACTTCTCTTGTGGAATCTGCAGTGGTACATTTTGGAGCCCATTGATGCCTATGGGGAAAAATCAAATATTCCCAGATAAAAACTAGAAGGAAGGTGTCTGTGAAACTGCTTTGTGATGTGTGTATTCATCTCACAGAGATAAACCTTTCTTTTGATTCAACAAATTGGAAACACCCTTTTGGAGAATCCACGAAGAAAATTTCAAAGTCCTTTGAGGCCTAAGGGGAAAAGGTGAATATTCCCAGATAATAACTAGAAAGAAGCTATTTGTGATATGCAGATTCATCTCACAGAGTTAAAACTTTTTTGATTGAGCAGGTGAGAAACACTTTTTTTGTGGAAGTTGCGATGGGACATTTTGGAGCCCATTGAGGCCTATAAGGAAAAACAGAATATCCACCTATAAAAACCTAGAAAGAATCTATCTCTGAAACTGCTTTGTGATATGTGAATTCATCTCACAGAGTTAAAACTTTCCTTTTCTTCACTAGGGTAGAAAAACTCTTTTTGTAGAATCAGTGAAGGGCATTTTGGGAAATCGTTGAGGCCTTTGGGGAGAAACCAAATATCCCCAGATAAAAACTTTTAAGAAGGAATCAGTGAACCTACTTTGTGATGTGTGGATTCACTTCACAAAGATAAGCCTTTCTTTTGATTCAGCAGGTTGGAAACACTGTATGGAATCTGGCAAGGACCATTTGGGAGCCGATTGTGACCTATGCAAAAAAAAAAATGAATATCCAAATATAAAAACTAGGAAGAAGTTTTCTATGAAACCACTATGTGATGTGTGGATTCATCTCACAGAGTTAAACCTTTCTTTTGATTCAACAGGTTGGAAACACTCTTTTTGTAGAATCTGTGAAGGGACTTTTGGGAGCCCGTTGTGAACTATACTTAAAAACTGAATATCCTTAGATAAAAACAGGATAGAGCTATTTTTGAAACTGCTTTGTGATGTGTGGATTCATCTCACAGAGTTAAACCTTTGTTTTGTTTCAGCATGGTTGAAACACTCTTTTTGGAGTATGTGTGAAAAAGCATTTTGGAGCCCATAGAGGTCTATGGGAAAAGAAATTGAATATCCCCAGAAAGAATCTAAAAAGAAGCTATCTATGAAACTGCAGGTTGGAAACACTTATTTCTCAGTGATGCAATCTCAGCTCACTGCAAGCTCCACCTCCCAGGTCCATGCCATTCTTCTGCCTCAGCCTCACAAGTAGCTGGGACTACAGGTGCCTGCCACCACTCCTAGCTAATTTTTTGTATTATTAGTAGAGATAGGTTTTCACTGTGTTAACCAGGATGGTCTTGATCTCCTCATCTCATGATCTACCTGTCTTGGCCTCTCAAAGTTCTGGGATTACAGGCTTGAGACATCATGCCTCGTCTTGAAACACTCTTTTTGTAGAACCTGTGAAGGATCATTTGGGAGTTCATTGAGGCCTATGGGAAAAGATGAAATATTCCCAGGTAAAAACTAGAAACTATCTATCTGTGAAACTCCTTTGTGATGTGTGGATTCATCTCAGTGAGTTAAACTTTCCTTTTAATTCAGTAGATGTTAAGCACTCTTTTTTGTAGAATCTGTGAAGGAATATTTGGGAGCCCACTGAGGCCTACAGAAAAAAATCAAACGTACCCAGATAAAAACTAGCCAGAAGCTATTTGTGAAACTACTTTGTGATGTGTGGATTCATCTCACAGATTTAAAATTTTCTTTTAATTCAGTAGGTTGGAAACACTCTTTTTGGAATATCTGGGAAAGGAATTTTGAGAGCCCATTCAAGCCTATGGGGAAAACAGAACACCCAAAGATAAAAACTAGAAAGAATTAATCTGTGAAACTGCTTTGTGGTGTGTGGATTCATCTCACAGAGTTAAACCTTAGTGTTGATTCAATAGGTTGGAAACACTCCTTTTTGGTATATCCAAGAGGACATTTTTGAGCTCATTTTAGGCCTATAGGGAAAAACAGAATATCCCTGGATAAAAACTATAAAGAAGCTATCTGCGAAAATGCTTTGTGATGTTTGGTTTCATCTGACAGAGTTAAACCTACCTTTTAATTTAAAAAATTGGAAACACTCTTTTTGTAGAATCTGTGAAGGGTCATTTGGAAACCCATTGAGGCCTATGGGGATTAACCAAATATTCCCATGTAAAAACTTGCAAGAAGCTATCTGAGAAATGCTTTGTGATGTGTTGATTCATCTCACAAAGTTTAACCATTCTTTTGACTCAGCAAGTTGGAAACTCTTTCTCTAGGATTTGCAAAGGTACATTTTGGAGTCCACTGAGACCTATGGGGGAAGAACAAATAACCCCATATTAAAACTAGAAAGCAGCTGTCTGTAAAATTTTTGTGATGTGTGGATTCACTTCACAGACTTAAACCTTTATTTTGATTCAGCAGGTAGGAAACACTCTTTTTGTAGGATCTTGGATAGTACGTTTTAGGGTCAATTGAGGCCTACAGGGAAAAAAACCAATATCCCCAGATAAAAACTAGAAAGAAACTATTGGAGACACTGCTTTGTGATGTGTGGATTCATATCACAGAGTTAAACCTTTCTTTTGATTCGACAGGTAAGAAGCATTCTTTTAGGGAACCTGTGAAGGGACATTTTTGAGTCCCTTTAGGTCTACAGGAATAAAATGGAATATCCCTAGATAAAAACTAGAAAGAAACTATCTGTGAATTTGTGATGCTTAAATTCATCTCACAGAGTTAAACCTCTCTTTTGACTAAGCAGGTTGAAAACACTCTTTTTGGAGAATCTGCAAGGGACATTTGGAAGACCTTTGTGGCCTATAGGGAAAACAGAATATCCCCAGACAAAAAGTAGAACGAATCTTTCTGTGAAACTGCTTAGTGATATGTGGATTCATCTCAGAGAATTAAACCTTTCTTTTAATTCAGCAGGTTGGAAACATTCTTTTTGGAGAATCTGCAAAGGGAAATTTTTGAGCCCTTTGAGGCCTATGGGGAAAAATTGAATATGTCCAGATAAAAACTAGAAAGAAGCAGTCAGTGAAATTGCTTTGTAATCTGTGGATTCATCTCACAGAAATAAATCTTTTCTTTGATTAAGCAGGATGAAAACAGGTATTTTTGGAGAATCATGGAAGGGACATTTCAGAGCCTATTGAGGCCTATGAAGAAAAACAGAATGTCTGCAGATAAAACTTATAAAAAAGCTGTCTGTGAAACAGCTTGGTGATATTTAGATTCATTTCACAGAATTAAAACTTTCTGTTGCTTCATAAGGTTTGAATCACTGTTTTTGGAGGATCTGTGAAGGGCCATTTTGGAGCACATTGAGGCCTATGGAAAGAAATGAAACATCCCTAGTTAAAAACTAGAAAGAACTATCTGTGATACTTCTTTGTGATGTGTGATTTCATCTCACAGAGTTAATGCTAATTTTGATTCACCAGGTTGGAAATACTCTTTCTGTCAAATCAGTAAATGAACATTTGGGAGCCCATTGAGGCCTATGCAAAAAAAGGAATATCTCCAAATAAAACTAGAAAGAATCTATCTGTGAAAAACTGCTTTGTGATATGTGGATCCATGTGACAGAGTGAAACCTTTCTTTTGATTCAACAGTTTCTAGACATTGGAAAACATGAGAAGGGACAATTGGGAGCCCATTGATGCCTATGTAGAAAAGCCAAATATCCCCAGATAAAAACTCAAAAGAATCTATCTGTGAAGCTAGTTAGTGATGGGTGGATACATCTCACAAAGTTAAACCATTATTTTTATTCAGCAGGTTGGAAACATTGTTTTTGGAGAACCTTCAAAGGGATATTTTAAAATCCATTAAGGACAATAGGAAAAAATCAAATATCCCCTGATAAAAACTAGGAAGAAGCGCTCTGTGAAACTGCTTTGTGATGTGTGGATTCAATTCACAAAGTTACACCATTCTTTTGATTCAACAGTTTGGAAACACTGTCTTTGGAGAATCTGTGAAGGAACATTAAGAGCTCATTGATGTCTAAATGGAAAAACCAATTATCCCCTGATGAAAACTGGAAAGAAGGTATCTGTGAAACTGCTTTGTGATGTGATGTTTTGGAAACACTTTTATTGGACAATCTGCAAAGGGAGAACATTGTGTTCTATGGGGGAAAAACGAATATCTCCAGATAAAAACTAGAAAGAAGATATATATGAAAATAATTTGTCATGTGCAAATTTATCTCACAGAGTTAAACCTTTCTTTTAATTCAGCAGCTTGGAAACACTATTTTGGAGAATCTACAAACAAACATTAAGGAGCCCATTTAATCCAAAGGGAAAAATTGTATATACCTCAATAAAAACTAGAAAGAAGCTATCTATGAAACTGCTTTTTATGTGTGGATTTTTCTCACAGAGATAAACCTTTCCATTGATTCATCAGGTTGGAAACACTCTTTTTGTAGAATCTGTGAAGGGATGTTGGAAGCCCAGGCCTATAGGGATAAACTGAATATTTCCATATAAAAACTATAAAGAAACTATCTGTTAATGCCTTTGAGATGTGTGGATTCATCTCACAGAGTTGAAAATTTCTTTTAATTCAGCAGGTTGGAAACACTCTGAATAATCTCAACAGGGAAATAAGAACCCTTTATTTTTTTTTTTTTTTT
>NW_012119822.1:179233-183421 GCF_000951035.1 Colobus angolensis palliatus | reverse complement strand
GAGTGAACAGGCAACCTACAGAATGGGAGAAAATTTTTGCAATCTACTCGTCTGACAAAGGGCTAATATCCAGAATCTACAAAGAACCCTTTATTGACTATGGGGAGAAATGGAATATTTCCTGACAAAAACAAGAAAGAAGGTATCTGTGAAACTGATTTCTGATATGTGGATTCATGACACAGAGTTAACCTTTTTTTTTGATTCAGCAGGCTGGAAGCACTCTTTCTGGGGTATCTGCAATTGTATATTTTGGTGCCTTTTGAGGAATAAGGGGGAAAAACAGAATATTCCCAGATAACAATTAGAAAAAAAGCTATTGGAGAAACTGCTTTGTGATGTTTGGATTCATCTCACAGTTAGTCCTTTCTTATGATTCAGCAGGTTGGAAACACTCTTTTTGGAGAACCTGCGAAGGGACATTTGGAAGACCATTGAGGCCTACGGGGAAAAACTGAATATCCACAGATAAAAACAAGAAAGAAGCTATCTGTGAAATGTTGTGATGAGGGGATTCATATCACAGAGTTAAACCTTGTTTGATTCAGCAGGTTGAAAATACTCACTTTGGAGAATCTGTGAAGGAACTTTTCTTAGCCCATTTAGTCCTATGGGGAAAAACTGAATATTCCTAGATAAAAACTAGAAAGGAGCTATTACAAAACTGCTTTGTTATGTGTGGACTCATCTCACAGGGTTAAATTATTCTTTTGTTTCAGCAGATTGGAAACACTCTTTTTGGATAATCTGTGAGAGGACATTTGAGAGCCCATTGAGGCCTAATGGGAGAAACAGAGTATTTCCAGATAAAAACTAGAAAGATGCTATCCATGAAAGTGCTTTGTGATGTGTGAATTTATCTCACAAAATTAAACGTTTGTTTTCACTTAACAGGTTGGAAACACTCTGTTTGGGGATCTGACAAGGGATATTTTTGCATGCAAGGTGGTCTATTGGGAAAAACTGAATATCCCCAGATAAAAACTAGAGATGAGCCACCTGTGAAGCTACTTTGTGAAGTGTAGACACATGTCATAGAGTCAAACATTTCTTTTGCTTCAGTAGGTTGGAGACTTTTTTGAGACTTTGTGAAGGGGTATATTGGAGGCCATGAAAGCCAATGGTGAAAAACAGTTTATTTCCAGATAAAAGCTAGAAAGAAGCTTTGTGTGAAACTGATTTTTGATGTGTGGATTTATGTCACAGATTTAAACTGTTCTTCTGATTCAGCAGGTTGGAAACACACTTTTTGGAGAATCTGCAAAGGGTCATTTCAGAGCACATTGATGCCTAAGGGGAAAAAAATGAATATTCCCCCCAAAAGTGTAGAGATAACCTATCTGTGAAACAGCTTTGTGATGTGTTGATTTATCTCATATAAAAACTAGAAATAAGCTATCTGTGAAACTGCTTTGTTATGTTTGCGCTCATCTCACAGTGCTAAAGCTTTCTTTTGAATTAACAATTTGGAAACACACTTTTCGGAAAATCTGCAAAGGGACATTTGGGGGCCCGTTGTAGCCTATGGGGAAGAACAGAATATCCCCAGCTAAAAACAAAAACAACAACAACAAAAAAATAAATAAAAAAAAGGTATCTGTGAAACTGCTTTGTGATGTGTGTATTTCTCTCATAATGTTACATTTTTCTTTGATTTCAGCAAGTTGGAAACACCCTTTTTGTAGGATCTGAAAAGGGACATTTTGGAGCCAATTGAAGCCTATAAGAAAAAAGCGAATACACCAGGATAAAAACTAGAAAGAAGCTGTGAAACTGCTTTGTGATGTGTGGCTTCATCTCACCGAGTTTAACATTTCTTTTGATTCAGCAGATTGGAAAAACTGTTTTTGGATGAACTGTGAAGGGAGACTTTGGAGTTTATTGAGGCCTATGGAGAAAAACTGAATATCCCTAAATAAAACTAGAAAGAAGTAACCTATGAAACTTTGTGATATGTAAATTCTTTTCACAGAGAAAAAGCCTTCTTTTGATTCAGCAGTTTGGATACACTCTTTTTCTAGAACCCACGGAAAGAAATTTGGCAGTCAGTTGTTGAATAAAAGGAAAAATGAATATCCACAGATAAAAACTAGAATTAAGCTATCTGTGAAACTCCTTTGTGATGTGTGGATTCATCTCACAGAATTAAAACTTTCTTTGAATTTAGCAGGTTGGATACCCCAACTGGAAAATCTGGGAAGAAGCATTTTGACATCCACTGAGGCCTATAGGGAAGAATAGAATCTACCTAGATAAAAAAAAAGATAGAATCTATCAGTGAAACTGCTTCATGATGTGAGGAAAACTCCCACAGAGGTAAACTTTTATTTTCATTCAGTAGTTTTGAAACAGTCTTTTTGGAGAATCTGTGAGGGACATATGGGAGCCAAATGTAACCAATGGGGAAAATTTGAATATCCCCAGAAAAAGCAAAATAGAAGCAATCTCTGAAATGCTTTGTGATGTGTGGATTCATCTAACAGAGCTAAACTTTTCTTTTGATTCAGCAGGTTGGAAACACTCTTTTTGGAGAATGTGTGAAGGAACACTTGGGATTCCATTGAGGTGTATGGGTAAAAACCAAATATCCCAGATAAAAACTAGAAAGAAACTATTTTTGAATATGCTTTTTGATGTGTGGATTCAACTCATAAAGTTAAACTTTTCTTTTTATTCAACATGTTCAAACAGTCTTTTTGGAAAATGTACAAAAGGACATTTTGGGGTCTTTGGGGGTCAATGGGGAAAAGCAGCATATCCCCAGAAAAAATACTAAAAAGAAGCCATCTGTGAAACTGCTGTGTGATGTGTGGATTCATCTCACAAGGTGAAATGATTCTTTTGATTCAGCAGGTTGGAAATCCTTTTTATGGAGAGTCTGTGCAGGGACATTTGGGCATTCAATGAAACCTGTGATGAAACACCAAATATCCACACATATAAACTAGAGAGAATCTATCTTTGAAACTACTTTTTCATGTGTGGATTCTCCTCACAGAGTTAAACCTTCAATAGGTTGGAAACACTTTTGTATTAAAATCTGTGAAAGGGCATTTGGGAGCCAACAGAAATCTATGAGGACAAATTGATTATCTCCAGATAAAAACTAGAAAGAAACTGTCTGTGAAACTGCTCTGTGATGTATGTATTCAATTCACAGAAGTAAAATTATTTTTGGATTCAGCAAGTCAGAAATACTCGTTTTGGAGAATCTATGAAGGGACTTTCAAGAGCACATTGAGGTCTGTGGGGAAAAACAGAATATCCCCAGATAAAAACTAGAAAGAACTGTCTGTGAATCTAATTTGTAATTCCTGGATTTATCTCACAGAGTTAAAAATTTTCTAATTTAGCAGGTTGGAAACAGTCTTTTTCGAGAATCTACCAAGGGACATTTGAACGCCTATTATGACCTATGTAAAAAAAAAATGTTATCCCCAGATCAAAACTACAAAGAAGCCATCTGTGAAACTTCTTTGTGATTTGTGGATTCAAGTCAAAGATGTAAACTTTTATTTTTATTCAGCAGGTTGGAAACACTCTTTTTGTAAAATCTGTGAATGGACATGTGGGAGCCCATAGAGGTCACTTGGGAAAAATTGAGTATCTCCAGATAAAAACTAGAAGAACCCTATCCTTGAAACTGCTTCATGATGTGTGGATTCTTCTCACAGAGTTAAACCTTTCATATGATGCAGCAGGCTCTGAAGAGTCTTTTTATAGAATCCGTAAGGAGACATTGGGAGCCCCTTGAAGCCTAGAGGAAAAACTGAATATCCCCACATAAAACTAGAATGAAGCTATCTGTGAAACTACTTTGTGATTTGTGGATTCATCTCACCAAGATAAAACTTTCTTTTAATTAGAAAACCCTCCAAAAAATCAATGAATCCAGGAGTTGGTTTTTTGAAAAGATGAACAAAATTGACAGACCGCTAGCAAGACTAATAAAGAAGAAAAGAGAGAGGAATCCAATAGATGCAATAAAAAATGATAAAGGGGATATCACCACCGACCCCACAGAAATACAAACTATCTTCAGGGAATACTATAAACACCTCTACGGAAATCAACTAGAAAATATAGAAGAAATGGATAATTTCCTGAACACTTACACTCTCCCAAGACTAAACCAGGAAGAAGCTGAATCCCTGAATAGACCAATAGCAGGCTCTGAAATTGAGGCAA
>NW_012119822.1:162136-174568 GCF_000951035.1 Colobus angolensis palliatus | reverse complement strand
ATGGGTGCAGCACACCAACATGGCACAAGTATACATATGTAACAAACCTGCACGTTATGCACATGTACCCTAGAACTTAAAGTATAATAAAAAAAAAAGAAAAAAAAAAAGAAAAAGAAAAACAAAACAACACGAATATCTCCAGATAAAAACTAAAAAGAATCTACCTGTGAAACTGCTTTGTGATGTTTTGATTCGTCTCATAGAGTTAAATGTTTCTTTTGTTCAGCAGCTTGGAAACACTCTTTTTGGAGAATTTGTGAAGGGGAATTTTGAAGCCCAATGTGGCCTAAGGGGAAAAACTGAATATCCACAGATAAGAACTAACAAGAAGCTCTCTGTGAAACTATTTTGTGATTTCTGCATTCAGCTCAAAAATTTAATTCTTTCTTTTGATTCAGCAAGTTGTAAACACTCTTTTTGGATAATCAGTGAAGAGATATTTGGGAACCCTTTGGAGCCTAGGTGAAAAATTAAATATCCTCAGAGAAAAACTAGAGAGAAGTTATCTGTGAACTGCTTTGTAATGTGTGGATTCATGTGGCAGAGTTAAACCATTCTTTGATTAAGAAGGATGGAAACACTCTTTTTGAGTAACTGTGAAGGGACATTTGGGAGCCTGTTGAGAACTATGGAAAAAATAGAATATCCCTGGATAACAACCAGAAATAAGCCACAGTGAAACTGGTTTGTGATGTGTGGACTCATCTTACAGATTGAAATCTTTCTTTTGATTCAGCAGGTTAGAAACACTCTTTTTGAAGAATCTACTAAGGGACATTTGGGCACTCAAAGAAAGTTATGGGAAAAAATCAAATATCTTAAGATACCAATTAGAAAGGATCTATCTGTGAAACTGCCTTTTAATGTATATTTTCTTCTCACAAAGTTAAAGCTTGTTTTGAATGAGTCGGTTGGAAATACTCTTTTTGTAGAATCTGTGAAGGGTCATTTGGGAGACCATTGAAGCCTATGAGGAAAAACTGAATATCCCCAGACAAAAATTAAAAATAATCTATTTGTGAAACTGTTTTTGATGTGTGGATTCAACCCACGCAGTTAAACTTTTCTTTTTATTAAGTAGGTTGAAGCACTCTTTTTGGAGAATGTGCAAAGGGACATTTGGGAGCCCTTTGACACTTGTGGGGAAAAATCAAATATCCCTTTATAAAAAGTAGAAAGAAGCTATCTGTGAAACGGCTTTATGACGTGTGGATTTATCTAACAGAGTAAAATCTTTCTTATGATTCAACAGGTTGGAAACACTCTTTTTGAGGAATCTGTGAAGGGACATTTTGACACCCATTGAGGCCCATGGAGAAAAACCAAATATCTTCAGATAAAAACTACAAAGGAACCATCTTTTGATTCAGCAGGTTGGAAACACTTTTTTTTTTTTGGAGAATCTGTGAAGGGACATTCAGGGGCCCATTGAGGCCCAGGTGGAAAAACAGAATATCTCCAGATGAAAACTAGAATGAAGTTATCTAGGAATCCACCTTGTGATGTGTGTATTCATCCCACAAATGTGAAATTTTCTTTTTATTTAGCAGGTTGGAAACACTATTTTGGAGAATCTCTGAACAGACATTTGGAAGCCCATTGAGGCCTAAGGGGAAAACAGAATATCCCCCAATTAAAACTAGAATAAAGTTATCTGTGAAACTACTTTGTAGTGCGTGGATTCTTCTCACAGAGGTAAACCTTACTTTCAATTCAGCCAGTTGAAAACACTCTTCTTGTAGAATCTGCAAAAGGATATTTTGGAGTCCATTGAGGCCTATGGGGAAAAATTGAGTATCCCCACATTGAAACCACAAGTAAGCTATCTGTGAAATTGGTGTGTGTTGTGTGAATTCATCTTGCAGAGTTAAAACTTTCCTTTTATTCAGCAGGTTAAAAAAAACTCTTTTTTGTAGAATCAGCAAAGGGACATTTGTGAGCTATTTGAGGCCTATAGAGAAAAAGAGAATATCTCCAGATAAAAACTAGAAGAAGCTATCTGTGAAACTGCTTCACGATGTGTGGATTCATCTCACGGAGTTAAACCTTTCTTTTCATTCACCAGGTTGGAAACATTGTTTTTGAAGAGTCTCTGAAGCCACATTTTTTTTTGGCGCTGATTGAGACCAATGGGGTAAAACCAAATATCACCAGATAAAAACTAGAAAGAAGATATCTGTGGAACTGCTTTGTGATATGTGGATATATCTCACTGAGTCAAAACTTTCTTTTGACTTACCAGGTTGGAAACACTCTTTTTAGAGAATTTTCAAAGAAATGTTTGGGAACCCATTGAGGTCTAAGGTAAAAAAAAAAGAATATCTCCAGATTAAAAGTAGATACAATGTATTTGTGAATATGTTATTTGATATGTGCATTCAACTCACAAAGTTAAAACTTTCTTTCAATTCAAAAGATTGGAAACACTCTTTTTGGAGAATCTTCAGAGAAACTTGGGAGCCCATTGTGGCCTATGGGAAAAACAGAATATCACATGACAAAAACTAGAAAAAAGCAATCTGTGAAACTGCTTTGGGATGTGTGGATTCATCACAGAGAATTAAAACTTTCTTTTAATTCAGCAGATTGCAAACTCTCTTTTGTACAATATGCAAAGGGACATTTGGGAGACTATTTAGGCCTATGGGTTAAAACTGAATATTCCCAGATAAAAAGTAGAAAGGAACTATCTGTGAAACTGCTTTGTAATGTGTGGATTCATTTCATTCAGATAAACCTTTCTTTTACGCAGCATGTTGAGAACACTCTTCTTGGAAAATCTGCAAAATGACATTTTGGAGCCCATTGAGGCCTATGGGGAAAAACTGAATATTCCCAGAAGAAAAAGCTACAAAGAAGGTATCTGTCAAACTTTTCTGTGATGTGTTGATTCATCTCATGATGTTACAACTTTCTTTTGATTCAACAGGTAGTCAACACTCTAATTGGAGAATCTGTGAAAGGACATTTGGGAGCCCGTTTAATCCTATAAGGAAATACTGAATATCCACAGATAAAAACTAGCAAGGAGCTATTTGTGAAACTGCTTTGTGATGTGTAACTTCATCTCATAGAATTAAACCTTTGTTTTGATTCATCGAGTTGGAAACATTCTTTTTCTAGAATATATGAAGGGACATTTAGTGCTTATTTAGACCTATGGGAAAAAGCCATATATCCCCAGATAAAAAGTAGAAAGAAACTATCTGCAACACTGCTTTGTGATGTGTGGATCCATCTTACAGAGTTAAGCCTTTCTTTGTATTTAGCAGGCTGGAAACACTCTAATTGAAGAATGTGTGAAGGGAAAATTTGGAGCCCATTCGGACCTATGAGTAAAGACCGAATATCCCCAGATAAAACTAGAAAAATCCTATCTGTTAAACTGCTTTGTGATGTGTGGATTTACCTCACAAAGTTAAACACTTCTTTTGATTCAGCAGGTTGAAAATAACCTTTTTGTAGAACATGCAAAGAAACATTGGGAACTCTTTGAGGACTATGGGGAAAAATGGGTTATTTCCAAATAAAAACTAGAAAGAAGCTATCTGTGAAACTAATTTGTGATGTGTCGATTTACCTCACAGAGCTAAGCCTTTCTTTGATTTGGCAGATTGGAAGCATTGTTTTTGGAGAATCTGTGAAGGGACAATTGGGAGCCCATTGAGGTTTATGTGAAAAACAGAATATCTCCATGTAAAACTAGAAAGAAACTGTCTGTGAGACTGCTTTGTGATGAGTGCATTCATCTCACAGGTTAAACCTTTCTTTTGATTTAGCAGGTTGGAACACTCTTTTTGGAGAATCTGTGAGGAGACATTTAGGAGCCAATTGAGGCCAAAGGGAAAAAAGAGAATGTCCCAAGATAAAAAAAAATACAAAAAATCTATCTGTGAAACTGCTTCATGATGTGTGGAACATCTCACAGAGGTAAACCACTTTTTTGATTCAGTAGGTTGGAAACTCTTTTTTGGAGAATCTGTGAAGAGACGTTTGGGTACCTATTGAGGCCAATGGAGTAAAACACAATATTGCCAGGTAAAAACTAGAAAGAAGCATTCTGTGAAACTGCTTTGTGACGTGTGTCTTCTTCTTAGAGACTTAAACCTTTCTTCTTATTCATCAGGTTCGAAAGCACTGTTTTTGGACAATCTGTGAAGGGATATTTGAGAGTCCATTAAGGCGTATGTAAATATTTAATATCCCCCTCCCCCCCAAAAAAAGAATTAACTTTCCTTTTAATTCACAAGGATGGAAACATGCTTTTTAGAGAATCTGTGAAGGGAAATTTGGGAGCCAATTGAGGCCTATGGGGCAAAACTGAATATGCTCAGAAAAAAACTAGAAAGAAGCTATCTTGAAACTACTACCTGATGTGTGGATTCAGCTCACAGAGTTAAACCATTCTTTTGATTCAGGGGATGGAAACACTCTTTTGAGAATCTGCAAAGTGACATTTGGGAGCCAATTGAGGCCTGTAAGTAAAAACCAGTTATCCCCAGATAAAAACTAGAAAGAAGATATCTGTGAAACTGCTTTGTGATGTGTGGATTTATCTCATGGAGTTAAATCTTTCTTTTGATACAACAGGATGGAAAAACTCTTTTTGGAGAAACTCGGAAGGAACATTTGGAGGCCCATTGAGGCCTATAGAAAAATACTGAACATCCACAGGTAAAAAGTATAAATAACTCTCTCTGAAATTGCTTCAGGATGTGTGGATTCATCTCACAGATTTAAGCCTTACTTTTGATCCAGCAGGTTGGAAACATTCATTTTGTAAAATCTGCAAATTAACTTTTGGGACTCCACTGAGGTCTGTAAGTAAAAACAGAATATCCCAAGATAAAAACTTGAAAGAAGTTTACTATGAAACTGCTTTCTAATGTGTGGATTCATCTCACAGAGTAAAATCTTTGTTTTGATTCAGTAGGTTAGAAACACTCTTATTGGAGAATGAAGGGACATTTGGAAGCCTATTGAGGCCAAAGGGAAAATAAAAAACAAATATCCCCAGATTAAAAAAAAAGAAGGTATCTGTGAAACTGCTTTGTGATGTGTGGATTCACCTCACAGAGTTATACCTTTCTTTTGACTCATCAGGTTGGAAACACTTATTTTGATCAATCTGCAAAGAGACATTTGGGAGCCCATTGGTGTCCATGAGGAAAAACAGAATATCCCTAATAAAAACTAGAAAGAAGCTATCTTTGAAAGTACCTTGTCATGTGTGGATTCTTTGCACTGTGTTAAACCTTTCTATTGATTCAACATGTTGGAAGCACTCTATTTGTATCTGTGAAGGGACACTTGAGAGCCCTTTGAGGCTTGTGAGAAAAAACCCGGATATCCTCAGTTAAATTATACAAAAAACATATCTGTGAAACTGCATTGTGTTGTGTGGATTCATCTCAGTGAGTTAAAACTTTCTTTTCATTCATCAGGTTGGAAACCCTCTTTTTGGAGATTCTGCAAAAGGACATTTGGGAGCCCATTGAGGACTAAGGGGAAAAACTGAATATCCCAAGATAAAAACCAGAAAGAAACTAATTTGTGATGTGTGGATTCATCTCACAGAATTAACCCCTTCTTCTGATTCAGCAGGTTGGAAACACTTATTACGGATAATCTGTGAAGGGACATTTGAGAGTCATTGAGGCCTGCCTGGGAAAAACCGAATATCTCCAGATGAAAACTAGAAAGAAGCTATCTGTGAAACTTTGGGATGTGTGGATTTATCTCACAGAGTTAAAACTTTCTTTCAATCCAGCAGATTGGAAATGCTTTTTTTGTAGAAACTGCATAGTGACATTTGGGAGCTAGTTGAGGTCTATAATAGAAACAGATAATCTGATATAAAAACTAGAAAGAAGCTATCTGTGAAACTGCTTTGTGTTGTTTGGATTCATTTCACAGATTTAAATATTTCTTTTGATTAATTAGTTTAGAAACACTCTTTTTGGAGAATCTGTCAAGGTACATATGGGAGCCCATTGAGGCCTATGGGAAATAATGGAATATCCCAGGAAAAAAAAAAAAACTAGAAAGAAGTTATCTTTGAAATGGTTTTGTGATGAGTGAATTCGTCTCACAGAGGCAAAGACTTTTTTGATTTAGCAGATTGGAAACTTTTTTTTTGTAGAATCTGTGAAGGGATATTTGGGAGTCAATTGAAGCCTATGGAAAAAACTGAATATCCCTAAATAAAAACTAGAAAGAAGGCATCTTAAAACTATTTCATGATGTGTTAATTTATCTCAAAGAGTTAAGACTGTCTTTTGATTCAGCAGGTTGGAAACACTCTAGTTGTTGAAACTGAGAAAATACATTTGGGAGCCAGCCCATTAAGGCCTATGGAAAAAAAAAGAATATTCCCAGATAAAAATTAGAAAGAAACTATCTGTGTAATTGCTTTCCGATGTCTAGATTCATCTCCCAGAAAAATATCCTTCTATGGTTCAGCATGTTGCAAACACTCTTTTTGGAGAATCTGTGAAGGAACATTTTGGAGGCCATTGATGCCTGTTGGTTAAAACAGAATATCAATAGAAAAAATCTAGAAAGATGCTATCTGTGAAACAGCTTTGCAATGTGTGGATTCATCTCACAGAGATAAACTTCTTTTAATTCATCAGGTTGGAAATTCTCTTTTTGGAAAATCTCCAAAGGGATATTTGGAGCCCATTGAGGCCTATGGGGAAAAACAGAATATCCCAAGATAAAAACTAGAAGGAAATATTCAGTGGAAATGCTTTCTGATGGGTGGATTTGTCTCACAGAGTTAAACCGTTATTTTGATAAAGCAAGTTGGAAAAACTCTTTTTGGAAAATCAGCGAAGGGACATTAGGGGGCCCAATGAGGCCTATGGGAAAAAATCGTATATACTCAAATAAAAGCTATAAAGAAGCGATCTGTGAAACTGCTTTGTGATGTGTGTATTCTCTTCACAGAGTTAAGGCTTTCTTTTGATTCAGTAGATTGCAAACACTCTTTTTGGACAATCTGCAAAGGGACATTGGGGAGTCCATTGAGGCCTCTTGGGAAAAAACGAATATATCCAAATAAAAACAAGAAAGAAGACATGTGTCAAACTGCTTTATGATGTGTGGATTTATCTCAGAAAGTTAAGCCTTTCTTTTAATTTATCAAATTGGAAACATTCTTTTTGCAGAATCTGTGAAGGGACACTTGATAGCCCTTTGATGCCTATGGGGAAAAACGAAATATCTCCAGATAAATACTACAGAGAGGCTCTCTATGAAACTGATTTGTGATGTGTGGATTCATCTCACAGAGTTGAGCCTTTCTTTTGATTCAGCTTGTTGGAGACACTCTTTTTGGAGATTCTGTGAAAAGACACTTGGGAGCCTATTGAGGCATGTGAAAAGAAACAAAATATCCCCAGACAAAATCTGGAAAGAATATATACGTGAAACTGCCTTGTGATGTGTGGATTCACCTCACAAAGTGTAGCCTTTCTTTTGGTTCAAAATGTTGGAAACAATTTTTTGCAGGACCTGCATAAGGACATTTGGGAGCCCACTGAGGCCTATTGGGAAAAATCTAATATTTCCAGATTAAAAGTCAAAAATGTTATCTGTGAAATGACTTTGTGATTTGTGGATTTATCTCTCAGAGTTAATTGTTTCTTTTGATATAATGGGTTGGAAACACTCTCTTTGTAGAATTTGTCAAGGAACATTTGGGAACCCATTGAGTCCTATGAGGAAAAACTGAATAACCCCAGATAAAAACTGTAAGGAAGCTATCTGTGAACTGCTTTGAGATGTATGGATTCAGCTCACAGGGTTAAACATTTTCTTTGATTAAGTATGTTGTAAACACTCTTTTTGTAAAATCTGCGAATGGGTATTTGGGAGCCCATTAAGGCCTATGAGAGGAAACTGAATATCCCCAGCCAAAACTGGAAAGTAGGTATCTGAGAAGCTGCTGTGTGAAGTGTGGATTCATCTCCCAAAGTTAAAACTTTTTTATTGATCACGAGGTAGAAACACTTTCTTTGAAGAATATGCAAAGGGACATTTGAGAGTCCATTGGGGCCTATGAGGAAAAAGTGAATATGCCCAGATAAAAACTAAAAAGAAGCTATCTGGGAAATTGTTTTGTGATGTGTGGATTTATCTTACATAGTTAAACATTTCTTTTTATCCAGCAGGTTGCAAACACTCTCTTTGGAGAATCTGTGAAAAGACATTTGAAAACCCATTGAGTCCTATGGGGAATACAGAATGTCTCAGATAAAAACTAAAAAGAAGTTACCTGTGAAACGGCTTTGTGATGTGTGGATTTATCACCCATAGTTAAACCTTTATTTTGATTCAGAGGTTTGGAACCACTCTTTTTATAGAATCTGCCATGGGACATTAGGGAGCTAGCCCATTGAGGCCTATGGGAAAAAAACAAAATATCCCCTGATAAAAAACTAGAAAGAAGCTTTCTGAGAAACTGCTTCATAATGTGTGTTTTCATCCACAGAATTAAACTTTTCTTTTGATTCAGCAGGTTGGAAACACTTTAATTGCCGAATCTGCAAAATGACATTTGGGAGTCCATTGAGGCCTATGGGGAAAAAACAAATATTCTCAGATAAAAACTAGAAAGAAGCTATCTGTGAAACTCCTTTGTGATGAGTGGATCCAACTCATAGATTTAACCCTTTTTTCAATTAAGCAGATTGGAAACACTTCTTTTGGAGTATCTGTTAAGGGACATTTTGGAGACATTTAGGCCTATGGGGAAAAAGTGAATATCCCCAGATGAAAAGTAGAATGAATCTATCTGTGAAACTTCTTCATGATGTGTAGATTCACTTCACAGGGTTAAACCTTTTTTGTTGTTGTTGTTTGATCCAGAAGGTTGGAAACACTTTTTTTATAGAATCTGTGAAGTGATATTTGGGAGCCCATTTAGGTATATAAGTAAAAACAGAATATCCCCAGATAAAAACTTGAAAGAAGCTATAATTGAAACTGGTTTGTGATATTTGGATTCATCTTACAGAGGCAAAGCATTTTTTTGATTCAGCAAGTTGGTAACATTCTTTTTGGTGAATCTGCAAGGAACATTTGGGTGCTCAAAGAATCCTATGGGGAAAAAACAAATATCTTCAGATATAAACTAGAAAGAAGCTATCTGTGAATCTGTCTTTCAATGTGTGGATTATTCTCACAGAATTAAAGATTTCTTTTGATTCAGCAGGTTGGAAATACTCATTTTGTAGAATCTGCAAAGGGAAATTGGGGAGCCCATTGAAGTCTAACAGGAAAAACCAAATATCCCCAGATAAAAAGTAGATTGAAACTATCTGTGAAACTGCTTGGTGATATGTGGATTCATCTCACAAAGGTAAACATTTCTTTTGATGTAGCAGGTTGGAGACACTCTATTTCGAGGACTTGTGAAAAGACATTCAAGAGTCTATTTAGGCCTATTGGGAAAACTTGAATATCTCCAGATTAAAACTAGAAAGAAGTTATCTATGAAACTGCTTTGTGATGACTGGATCAATCTCATAGAGTCAACCCTTTGTTTTGACTCAGCAGGGTGGAAACACTTATTTTCGAGAATCTGTGAAGGGACATTTGGAAGCCATTGAGGCCTATAGGGAAAAAGGGAAAATCCCCAGATGAATACTAGAAAGAATCTATCTGTGAAACTGCTTTGTGTTGTGTGGATTCATCACAAAGTGTTAAGCCTTCCTTTTAATCTATCAGTTTAAAAACACTCTTTTTGGAGAATCTGTGAGAAATTTTGGGAGCCTTTTTAGGCCTGTGTGGAAAAACAAAATATCCCCAGATAAAAAGTAGAAAGAAGCTACTTGTGAAACTTCTTTGCAAAGTTGGGATTCATCTCACAGAATTAAACCTTTCTCCTTATGCAGAAAGCTGGAAACACTCTTTCTGTATAATCCACATTTTGAAGCCCATTGAGACCCATAAGTAAAAACCAAATATCCCCAGATGAAAACTGGAAGGGGGCTAACTGTGAAACTGCTTTCTGATGAGTGGATTCATCTCACAGATGTAAACGTTTCTTTTGATACAGCAGGTTGGAAACACTTTTTTGGAGAATCTGTAAAGTGATATTTAAGACCTCATTAAGCCCTTTGCAAAATAACTGAATATCCCCCAGATAAAAACTAGAAAGAACATATCTGTGAAACTGTTCTGCAGTGTGTGGATTCATCTCACAGAGATAAACCTTTTTTGTGATTAAGCATGTTGGAAACACTCTTTGGAGAATCTGCATAGGGATTTTGGAAACCAAGAGGTCTATGGGGAAAAATCGAATATCTCTAGAAAAAAAGTAAAAAGACGCTATCTGTGAAACTGTTTTGTGATGTGTGGATTCTTCTCACAGAGTTAAACCTTTCTTCTGATTCAGCAGGTTGGAAACATTCTTTTACTTAGATTCTGCCAAGGGATATTTGGGAGCCCATTGAAGTCTAAGGAGAAAAACAGAATATCCCCACTTATAAACTAGAATGAAGCTATCTATGAATCTGTGAAACTGCTTTGTGATTTGTGGATTCATGTCACAGAGTTAAACCCTTCTTTTAATTCAGCAGGTTGGAAAAACTTTTTTGGAGAATCTGTGAAGGAACATCTGAAAGTCCATTGACTCTTATTGAAAAATATCAATTATCCCGAGATAAAAACTAAAAAGATATTAGTTCTGAAACTGCTTTGTGATGTGTACATTCATCTCATAGAGATAAAATTTTCTTTTGTTTTCCAGCATGGGAACAATCTCTTTGGAGAATTGGCAAAAGGACATTTGGGAGCCCACTTTGACCTTAGGAGAAAAAAACGAATATCCCTAGATAAAAAGTAGAAAAAGCTATCTGTGACACTTCTTTGTGATGTGTGGATTCATCTCACAGAGTCAAACCTTTCTTTTAATTCAGCAGGTTGGAAACACTCCTTTTAGAGTATCTGTGAAGGAACATTTGGGAGCCCATTGAGGCCTATGGAAAAAAATTGTATATTCCAAGATAAAAACTAGAAAGAAGGCATTTGTGAAACTACTTTGTGATTTGTAAATTCCTCACCATGGATTAAACCTTTCTTTTCATTCAACAGATTGGAAACACTGTTTTTGGAAAATCTGTGAGTGGACACTTGGAAGCCCATTGAGGCCTATGAAGAAAAACCAAAAATCTCCAAATAAAACTAGGAAAAATGCAACTGTGAAACTTCTTTGTGTCGTGTGGATTCATCTCAGAGAGTTAAACCTTTCTTTTGATTCAACAGGGTGCAAACTCTGTTTCCTAAGAATATGCAAAGGGATATTTGGGAGCCCACTGAGGCCTATGGGGAAAAACTGAATATCCGCAGAAAAAAAGGAGAAAGAAACTATTTGTGAAAATGCTTTGTTACATGTGGATTCATGTCAAGAGTTAAACCTTTTTTTATTCAGCAAGTTGCAAACAAGTTTTTTGGAAAATTTGCGAAAAGACTTTTGGGAGCCCATTGAGACCTATGGGGAAAAAACGAATATCCCCAGATAAAATCTACAAAAAACATATCTGTCAAACTGTTTTGTGAATTGTCGATTCACCTCACAAAGTTAAACCTTTCTTTTGATTCATCAGTTTGGAAACACTGTTTTTATGGAATCTGTGAGGGGAAATTTGGGGCCTATAGGTAAACAGTGTATATCCTCAGATAAAAACTAGAAACTAGCTATCTGTCAAACTGGTTTGTGATATGTGGATTCATCTCACAGAGAAAAGGCTTTCTTTTGATTTATCAGGTTGGAATCTCTATTTTTGGAGATTCTGTGAGAGGACATTTGGTGGCCCATTAAGGCATGTAAGGAAAATTCTAATAATCCAATTAAAAACTAGAAAGAAGGTATTTGTGAAACTCCTTTGCGATTTGTGGATTCTTCTCACAGAATTAAACTTTTGTTTTGATTCATCAGGGTGGAAACAGTCTTTTTGGATAATCTGCTATAGGACATTCGGGAACATATTGATGCTTATGAGGAAAAACCGAATATCCCCAGATAAAAACTAGAAAATTCTATTGGTGAAACTGCCTTGTGATGGTTGGATTTATCTCACAGATAAAACGCCTTTTCATTTGGCAACTTGAAAACACCCTTTTGAGGAGGGCGGAGCAAGATGGCCGAATAGGAACAGCTGCAGTCTCCAACTCCCAGCGCGAAGGACACAGAAGACCGGTGATTTCTGCATTTGCCTTGTGATGGTTGGATTTATCTCACAGATAAAACGCCTTTTCATTTGGCAACTTAAATGCAGCTTTTTGAGGAGGGCGGAGCAAGATGGCCGAATAGGAACAGCTCCAGTCTCCAGCTCCCAGCGCGAGCTACAGAGAAGACGGGTGATTTCTGCATTTTCAACTGAGGTACCAAGTTCATCTCACTAGGGACTGCCGGACAAT
>NW_012119822.1:131430-156588 GCF_000951035.1 Colobus angolensis palliatus | reverse complement strand
AATCTGCCAAGAAACATTTGTGAGCCCATTGAGGCCTATGGGGAAAAACAGAATATCCCAAGATAAAAACTAGAAAAAAGCTACCTGTGAAACTGCTTTGTGTTATGTGGATTCATCTTACAGAATTAAACCTTATTTTGATTCAGCAGGTTGAAAACACTCTTTTGGGGGAAACTGCAAAGTGACATTTGGGAGCACATTTAGGCCACAGTGGAAAAACCAAATATTGCAACATGTAAACTACAAAGAATCTATCTGTGAAACTGCTTTGTGATTTGTGGGTCACCTCACAGAGTTAAACAATTTTTTTTTAATTCTGCAGGTTGAAAACACTCTCTTTGGAGAATTTGCAGAGAAAAGTTTCGGCACCCATTTAGGCCTCTCTGGTAAAACCTAATATTTCTAGATAAAACTAGAGAGAAGGTACCTGTGAAACTGCTTTGTGATGTATGATTCATCTCACAGAGTTAAACCTTTCTTTTAATCCTGAAGATTGGAATCACTCTTTTCAGAGAATCTGCAAAATGACATTTGGGAGCCCACTGAGGCCAATGGGGAAAAACAGAATATCCCCAGATAAAAACTAGAAAGAAGCTAACTGTGGAAGTGCTTTGTATTGTGTGGATTCAACTTTCAGAATAAATCTTTCTTTTTATTCAGCAGGTTGCAAACCCTCTTTTTAGAAACTCTGTGACAAGACTCTTGGGAGCCCTTTGTGGCCTATGGTAAAAAACTGAATATCCCCAGATATGAACTAGAAAGAAGCTATCCGGGAAACTGCATGGTGATGTATGGATTCATCTCACAGGGTTAAACCATTCCTTTTACTCAGTAGGTTGGAAACACTCTTTTAATAGAATGTGTGAAGGGAGATTTGGGAGCCCATTGAGGCCTAAGTTTTAAGACCAAATATTACCAGATAAAAACTGTAATGAAGCTATCTGTGAAATTGCTTTGTGATGTGTGGATTCATCTCAGAGTTAAACATTTCTTTTCATCTAGCAGGTTGGAAACACTCTTTTTGTAGAATCTGTGAAGGGACATTTAGAAGACCATTGAGGCCTATAAGTAAAAATAGAATATCCCCAGATAAAAACTGAAAAGAAGACATCTGAGAAATATCTGTGAAACTGTGAAAACTGCTTTGTGATGTGTGGATTCATCTCATAGAGTTAAAACTTTCTTTTCATCTACCAGATTGGAAAATTTTTTCTGGAGAATCTGCAAAGGGTTATTTGGGACCTCATTGAGGCCTTTTGGAAAAAAAAAAAAGTACATCCTACTTATGAAACTGTTTGTGATGTGTGGATTTATCTTACCGAGACAAACCACTTTTGTGATTCAGCATGTTGGAAACACTCTTTTTAGACAATCTGCAAAGTGACATTTGGGAGCCCATTGTGGCCCTTGTGGAAAAATGAAATATCCCCAGATAAAAACTAGAAAGAAGCTATCTGTGAAACCGTTTTGTGATGTGTGGATTCATCTCACAGAGGTAAACGGTTTTTGGGATTCTGCATGTTGGAAACACTCTTTTTGGAGAACCTGCAAAGGAATATTTGGGAGCCCAAGAGGTCTTTGGGAAAAATCAAATATCTCCAGATAAAAACCTGAAAGAAGCTATGTGTGAAACTGCTTTGTGATGTGTGATTTCTCACAGATTTAAACTTTCTTCTTATTCTTCTTATTCAGCTTATTATTAAACACTCTTTTTTATTAGATTCTGCAAGAGGATATTTGGGAGCTCTTTGAAGCCTAAGGGACAAAACTGAATATCACCACTTAAAAAGTGGAATGAAGCTATCTGTGAAACTGTTTTGTGATTTGTTGATTCATGTCAGAGAGTTAAACCTTTTTTGGTTCAGCAGGTTTGAAACACTTTTTTGGAGAATCTGCAAAGGGATATTTGAAAGTCCAGTGACTCCTGTTAAAACAAACTTATTATCTCCAGGTAAAAACTAAAAAGATGCTATCTGTGAAACTCCTTTGTGATGTGTGAATTCATCTCATAGAGATAAAGTTTTCATTTGTTTAGCAGCTTAGAAACACTCCTCTTGAAGAATCTGCAAAGGGACATTTGGGAGCTCATTGAGGCCTATGAAAAAAACTGAATATCCCCATATAAAAACTAGCAAAATGCTATCTGTATAACTGCTTTGTGAGGTGTGGATATACCTCACAGAGTCAAACCTTTATTTTGATTCAGCAGACTGGAAACACTCTTCTTGTTTAATCTGCAAAGGGACATTTGGGATCACATTGAGGCATGTGTAGAAAACTTGAATATCCTCAGATAAAACTACAAACAATCTGTCAGTGAAACTACATTTTGTTGTGTGGATTCATCTCACAGAGTTAAACTTTTCTTTTGTTCAGCAGGTTCAAACACTCTTTTTGGAGAAACTGAGAAGGAACATTTTGTAGCACATTGAAGTCTATGCAGAAAAACCACGTATCCCCAGATAAAAACTAGAAGGAGGTTACCTGTGAAACCATTTTGTGATGTGGGGATTCATCTTACAACATTATATCTTTCTTTTTGATTCAGCCCATTGAGGCATATTGTGAAAAACTGAATATCCCCAGATAAAAAAAAGAAAAACTATCTGTGACACTGCTTTCTAATGTGTAAATTCATTTCACAGAGTTAAAACTTTCTTTTGGATACAACAGGTTGGAAACACTATTCTGGAGAATCTGCAAAGGGACATTTTGCAGCCCATTGAGGTGTATGGGGAAAAATCGAAGATTTCCACATTAAAACTAAAAAGAAGGTATCTGTGAAACTGCTTGGTAATGCTCTGATTCATCTCAGAGTTAAGCCTGTTTTTAGATTCAAAAGGTTGGAAAGATTCTTCTTGAAGAATCTTCAAAGGGACATTTCAGATTCCATTGAGGCATATGCAGAAAGCCTGAATATCCCCAGATTAAAAACTGGGAAGAAACTATCTGTGTAAATGCTTTGTGATGTGTGGACTCATCTCACAGAGTTAAACTTTTATTTTGATTCAGCAGGTTGGAAACACTATTTTTGGAGTATCTGCGAAGGGATATTTAGTAACCCATTGAGGCCTATGGGGAAAAACGAATATCACCAGATAATATCTATAAATATGTTATTTGGAAAACTGTTTGTGATGTGTGAATTTATCTCACAGGGTTAAACTTTTTTTTT
Organism: Colobus angolensis palliatus; assembly: GCF_000951035.1. Taxonomy (NCBI): domain Eukaryota; kingdom Metazoa; phylum Chordata; class Mammalia; order Primates; family Cercopithecidae; genus Colobus; species Colobus angolensis. Next base: position 153,413 of record NW_012119822.1, on the reverse strand, counting down.
TTATCTCTGCAGGTTCGAAGCAGTCTTTTTGTAGAATCTACGAAGAAACAATAAGGAGCATGTTGCGGTTTGTGGAGAAAAACTGAATATCGCCAGACAAAAACTAGAGAGAAGATATCCATAAAACTGCTTTGTGATGTGGGGATTCAGGTCACAGAGTTAAAAATTTGTTTTCATTCAACAGGTTGGGAACACGCTTTTAGTAGAATCTGCAAAGGGACATTTGGGAGCCCATTTAAGCTTGGGGGAGGGAAACAGTGTATCCCCAGATAAAAACTAGAAAGAAGGTATCTGTGAACCTGCTTTGTGATGTGTGCATTCATCTCTCAGAGTAAAACCTTCCTTTTGATTCAATAGGATGAAAACACTCTTTTTGGACAATCTACAAGTGGACATTGGGGAGCCCTTTGAGGCCTGTGCAGTAAAACACTAATATTGTCAGATATAAACTAGAAAGAAACTATCTGTGTGAATCTGCTTTGTGAGGTGTGTATTCCTCTCACAGAGTTAAAACTTTATTCTGATTCAACAGGATGAAAACTCTCTCTGTTAGTAGCATCTATGAACGGATATTTGGCAACCCAATGTAGCCTTTTGGGAAAAAAACAAAATATCCCTAAATAAAAACTAGAAAGAATCTATCTGAGAAACTCTTTTATGATGTGTGAATTCATGTTACATAGTTCAAACTTTCTTTTGATTTAGCAGGTTGGAAACAAGCTTTTTCTAGAATCTGCTAAGGCACATTTCAAAACACATTGAGGCCTATGTGGAAAAACAGAATACACCCAGATAAAAATTAGAAAGAAGTTATTTGTGAAACTGCTTAGTGATGTGCAGATTCATCTCACAGGGCTAAAGATTTCTTTTGATTGAGCAGGTGGAAACATTCTTTTTTGATAATCTCCAAAAAAAATCTTTTGGAACCCATTGAGACCTTTGGGAAAAAACTGAACAACCTCAGGTAAAAAGTAGAAAGAAGGTATCCGAAACTGTTTTAGATGTGTGGATTCATCTCATACAGTTATGTCTTTATTTTGATTCAGCAGGTTAGAATCACTCTTTTTGGAGCATCTATGATGGGACACCTTGTAGCACATTGAGGCGTACGGAGAAAAAACCAAAAACCCCAAGTTAAAATCTGCAAATAAGCTATCTGTGAAACTGTTTCTGATGTGTGGATTTATCTCATAGATTTAAACCTTTCTTTTGTTTCTGCAGATTCAAAATACTCTTTTGGTAGAATCTGCAAAGAAACAATTGGGAGCCCTTTGAGGTCTGTGAGAAAAAACTGAGTATCACCAGATAAAAACTAGATAGAAGATATCCGTAAAACTGCTTTGTGATGTGGGGATTCAGGAAGCAGAGTTAAACTTTCTTTTGATTCAGGAGGTTGGAAACACTTTTATAGTAGAATTTGTGAAGGGACATTTGAGAGCCCATTGAAGCTTAGGGAGAAAACTGTATATCCACAGATTAAAACTAGAAAGAAAGTATCTGTGAACCTTCTTTGTGATGTGTGCATTTGCCTCACAGAGTAAAACCTTCCTTTTGATTCAGCAAGATGGAAACGCTCTTTTTGGACAATCTACAAGTGGACATTGAGGAGCCCTTTGAGGCCTATGCAATGAAACCTAATATCTTCAGATATAAACTTGAAAGACGCTATCTGTGTGAAACTGCTTTGTGATGTGAGTATTCATCTCACAGAGTTAAATTTTTCTTTTGATTCAGCAATATGGAAACACTATTTTAGGAGCATCTATGAAGGGACATTTAGGAGATCAATGTAGCCTTTTGGGAAAAACACAATATCTCCAAATGAAAACTAGAAAGAATGTAGCTGAGAAACTGCTTTGTGATGTGTGAATTCACGATACATAGTTCAACGTTTGTTTTGGTTCAACAGGTTGGAAACACTCTTTTTCTTTTTTTTTTTTTTTTTTGAGACGGAGTCTGGCTCTGTCACCCAGGGTGGAGTGCTGTGGCTGGATCTCAGCTCACTGCAAGCTCCGCCTCCCGGGTTCATGCCATTCTCCTGCCTCAGCCTCCCGAGTAGCTGGCACTACAGGTGCCGCCACCTCGCCTGGCTAGTTTTTTGTAATTTTTAGTAGAGACGAGGTTTCACTGTGTTAGCCAGGGTGGTCTCTATCTCCTGACCTCGTGATACGCCCGTCTCGGCCTCCCCAAAGTGCTGGGATTACAGGCTTGAGCCACTGCGCCTGGCCAGAAACACTCTTTTTCTAAATCTGTGAAGGGACATTTGAAAACTCATTGAGGCCTATGAGGGAAAAACAGAATATCCCCAGATAAAAACTAGAAATAAGTTATTTGTGAAACCGCTTTGTGATATGTGAATTCATCTCACTGAGTTAAACCTTTCGTTTGATTCAGCAGGTGGGAAACACTCTTTTTGGATAATCTAAAATAAAAACAAAACATTTTGAAACCCACTGGAACCATTGGAAAAACCGAATATCCCCACGTAAAAACCATAAAGAATGTATCTGTGAAACTATTTTGGATGTCTGGATTCATCTCACACAGTTATACCTTTCTTTTGATTTAGCAGGTTAGAAACACTCTTTTTGGAGCATCTATGGTGGTACATTTTGCAGCCCATTGAGGCATATTGAAAAAAATATATATACCCCAATAAAAATAAATAAACTATCTGTCACACTGATTTCTGATGTGTAAATTCATCTCACAGAGTTAAAACTTTATTTTGATATAGCAGGTTGGAAACACTATTGTGGAGAATCTGTGAAGGGACCTTTTGGAACCCATTGAGAGTATGGAGAAAAATCGAAGATCCCCACATTAAAACAAAAAAGAAGGTATCTGTGAAACTGCTCTGTGATGTTAGGATTTGTCTCACAGAGTTAAGCCTTTGTTTAGATTCATCAGGTTGGAAAGACTCTTTTTAAAGAATCTTCAAAGGGACATTAGGGATCCCATTGAGGCAAAGGCAGAATACCTGAATATACCCAGATAAAAATTGGGAAGAAGCTCTCTGTGAAACTGTTTTGTGATGTGTGGCTTCATGTCACAGAGTTAAACTTTTCTTTTGATTCAGCAGGTTGGAAACTCTCTTTTTGGAGAATCTGCAAAGGTACATTGTGTAGCCTTTTGAGGCCTATGGGGAAAAACAAAATATCCCCAATTAAAATCTATTAAAAAAAACTCTCTCTGAAACTGTTTCTGACGTGCAGATTTACCTGACAGAGTTAAACTTTTCTTTGGATTCAGCAGGTTCAAAACACTCTTTGTAGAATCTGCAAAGAAACAATAGTGAGCCCATTGAGGTCTGTGGGGAAAAACTGAATATCGCCAGATAATAACTAGAGAGAAAATTTCCGTAAAACTGCTTTGTAACTTGAGGATTCAGCTCACAGAGTTAAACCTTTTTTCAATTCAACACACTAGAAAAATATTTTTAGTAGCGTCTGTGAAGGGACACTTGGGAGCCCATTGATGTGTAGGGAGAAGAACGATTTATCCCCATATAAAACCTAGAAAGAAGCTATCTGTGAAACTGATTTGTTTCACAAATCAGTTTTAATCTGTGGATATACAGTTTTCTCCCTAAGCTTCAATGGGCTCTGTGATGTGTGCATTCATCTTACAGAGTAAAACCTTTCTATGCAGTAAAACCGAATATCTTCAGATATAAAGTAGAAAGAAGCTATGGTATGAAACTGCTTCATGATGTGTGTATTCATCTCACAGAATTAAACCTTTCTTTTGATTCATCAGGAAGAAAACACTCTTTTAGGAGCATCTATGAAGGGATATTTGGAAATCCAATGTAGCCTTATGGGAAAAACAGAATATCCCCAAATAAAAACAAGAAAGAATATACCTGAGAAACTGCTTTGTGATGTGTGAATTCACGTTATGTAATTCAAACTTTCTTTTGATTCAGCAGGTTGGAAACACTCTTTTTCTAGAATCTGCTAAGGCACATTTTACAACACATTGAGGCCTATTGGGAGAAACAAAATATCCCCAGATAAAAACTAGAAATAAGTTACTTGTGAAACTGCTTTGTGATGTGTGGATTCATCTCAAAGGGTTAAACATTTCTTTTGATTGAGCAGGTTGGAAACACTCTTTTTGGATAATCTCTGGAAAAACATTTTGGAACCCATTGAAACCTTTGGGAAAAACCTAACATCCCCAGCTAAAAAAGAAAAGGAAGGTATCTGTGAAATTGTTTTTGATGTGTGGATTCATCTGACACAGTTACATCTTTCTTTTGATTGAGCAGGTTTGAAACACTGTTTTTGGAGCATCTATGATGGGACATTTGGGAGCCCATTGAGGCATATTGAATAAAACCAATTATCCCCCAATAAAAATTAGAAAGAATCTATCTGTGACACTGCTATGCAATGTTTAAATTCATCTCATAGAGTTAAAATTTTCTTTTGATTCAGTAGTTTGGAGAATCTGCGAAGAGATATTTGTTTGTTCAAAAGGGACATTTGTTTTTTTCAGTTTGTTTTGATTCAGCAGGTTAGAAACACTCTCTTTGAAGAATCTTCAAAAGGACATATGAAATTCCATTGAGGCATATGTGGAAAACTTGAATATCCCCAGATAAAAACTCTAAAGACGCTATCTGTGAAACTGCTTTGTGACGTGTGGATTCATCTCACAGAGTTAAACCTTTCCTTTGATTCAGCAGTTTGGAAACACTCTTTTTGGAGAATCTTTGAAGGGATGATTGGGTGCCCACTGACCCTTATGGGGAAATAGCAAATATCTTTAGAGAAAAATTAGAAAGAAGTTATACTTGGAAACTACTTTGAGATGTGTGGATTCAGCTCACAGAGTTAACCCTTTCTTTTGATTTAGCTTTTTTGGAAATGCTGTAATTGCAGAATCTGCAAAATGATATTTGGGAGCCCATTGAGGCCTCCATGGGAAAACAGAATATTCTCAGATAAAAACTAGAAGGAAGCTATCTGTGAGCCTGCTTTGTGACATGTGGATTCATCTCACAGAGTTAAAACTTTCTTTTGATTAAGTAGTTTGGAGAATCTGTGAAGCAACATTTGGGAGACCACCGAGGCCTATGGAGAAACACCAAATAAACCCAGATAAAAAGTAGAAAGAAGCTATCTGTGAAACTGCCTGTGACGTTTGGTTAAGTTCACAGAGTTAAACCTTTCTCTTGATTCAGCAGGTGGCAACACTCTAATTGGAGAATCTGCAAAATGATGTTTGGTAGTACATTGAGACCTAGAGCAAAAAGTTGAATACTCACAGATAAAAACTAGTAAGAAACTATCTGTGAAAGTGCTTTGTAATGTGTGGATTCATCTCACAGATTTAAACCTTTCTTTTGATTCAGCAGGTTGGAAAAACCCTTCTGGAGAATCTGTGAAGGGACATTTGGAAGCCCATAGAGGCCTAGGGATAAAAACCAAATATCCACAAATGAAAACTAGAAGGAAGCTATCTGTGAAACGATGTGTGATGTGTCGAGTCATCCCATAGAGTTAAAACTTTATTTTGATTCAGCAAGTTGGAAACATTCTTTTTGGAGAATCTGTGAAAGGTCAATTGAGAGTCCATTAAGGCCTTTGGGGAAAACCCGAGTATCCCCAATAAAAAGAGGAAAGAGACTTTCTGTGAAACTGATTCTTTTTTTTTTTTTTTTTTTGAGATGGAGTCTCGCTCTGTCGCCCAGGCTGGAGTGCAGTGGCCAGATCTCAGCTCACTGCAAGCTCCACCTCCTGGGTTCATGCCATTCTCCTGCCTCAGCCTCCCGAGTGGCTGGGACTGGCTAGTTTTTTTGTGTTTTTTAGTAGAGACGGGGTTTCACCGTGTTAGCCAGGATGGTCTCGATCTGCTGACCTCGTGATCCGCCCGTCTCGGCCTCCCAAAGTGCTGGGATTACAGGCTTGAGCCACCGCGCCCGGCCCCGAAACTGATTCTTGATAAGTGGATTCATCTCACAGTTGTAAACCTTTCTTTGAATTCAGCATTTGGAAAAACATTTTTTGGAGAATCTGTGAAGTGTTATTTGGGAGCCCATTGAGGCCTTTATGGAAAAATTGAATATCCCCTGAAAAAAAACAAGAAAGAAACTACCTCTGAAACTACTTTGTAATGTAATTCATTACATTACATTACTGCTTTGTAATTCATCTAACAAAGTTAAACCTTCATTTTAATTTGGCGGGTTGAAAACGCTCTTTTAGAAAAATTTTTCAAAGGATAATTTGGAACCTATTGAGGCTTATGGGGAAAAAACAAATATCCCCAGATAAAAAGAAGAAAGAAGCTATCTGTGAAACTTCTTTGTGCTGTTGGATTAATCTCACAGAGTTAAACCTTTCTATTGGTTCAGCACTTTGGAAACACTCATTTTGGAAAATCTTTGCAGGGCATATGGGAGCTGATTGAGGCTGTTGGGGAAAAACCAAATGTCTCCAGATAAAAACAGTAAAACTGCTTTGTGGTGTGTGGATCCTTCTCACAGATTTAAAACACTCTTTTGATTCAGCTGGTTGGAAACACTCTTTGTGGATAATCTGTGAATGTGCATTTGGTAAGTCATTGAGGCCTAGGATGAAAAACTGAGAATCTTCAGATAAGAACTCAAAAGAAGTTTTTTGTAAAACTGCTCTATGATGTGTGGTTTCACCTCACAGATTTAAAACATTATTTTGATTCAACAGGATGGAACCACTCTTTTCGGAGAATTTGTGAAGAAATATTTGGTAGCCCAATGATGCCTAGGGAAAAAACCCAATATCACCAGATAAAACTAGAAAGAAGTTATCTGTGAAACTGCTTTTTGATTTGTGAATTCATCTAACAAATTTTAACCATTCTCTTGATTCAGCAGATGGAAACACTCTTTTTGGAGAATCTGCAAAGGAACATTTGGAAGCCTTTTGAGGCCTATCAGGAACAACAGAATATCCCCAGATAAAAACTAAAAAGAAACTATCTGTGAAACTACTTTGTGATGTGCTCATTCATCTCACAGAGTTAAACATTTCTTTTGATTCAGCGGGTTGGAATTACCCTTTTTGGACAGTATGCAAACAAACATTTGAAAACCCATTGAGATCTACCAGGAAAAATGAATATTCCAAGATGGAAATGAGATAAGAATTATGTGTGAAGCTGATAGAATGTGTGGATTCACCTCAAAGAGTTGAGCCATTCTTTTCATTCAGAAAGCCCCAATGTGCATTTGGGGGCCATTGAGGCCTATAAGGAACAGTTGAATATCTCCAGATAAATACTGGAAAGAAGGTATCAGTCAAACACCTTCATGATTTGTGATTCATCTCACAGATATAAAACTGTCTTTTGATTCAACAGGTTGGAAACACTCTTTTCAGAGAATCTGCAAAGAGATATTTTGGAGCCCATTGAGGCCTAAGGAAAAACACTGAATATCCCTAGATAAAAACTCAAAAGAAGATATCTGTGAAACTACTTTGTAATATATGGATTCATCTCAGAGAGTTAAACCATTATTTTGATTCAGCAGGTTGGAAACACTTTGGGGAATCTGTGAAGGGACATTTGGGAGTCCATTGAGGGCTAAGAGGGAAAACCAAATATCCACAGGAAAAAAATAAACTGGAAAAACAGCCACCTGTGAAACTGCTTTGTAATGTGTGGATTCATCTCACAGAATTAAATATGTCTTTTGATTTGGCAGGTTTAAAACAATATTTTTAGAGAATCTGCGAAGTGACATTTGGGAGTCTATTGGGACCTATGGAAAAAAAGCAAATATGCCACAATAGGAAATCAAAAGAAGCTAAGTATGAAACTGATGTAATATGTGGCTCACCTCAAAAAGTTAAACCGTTCTTTTGATTAATAATGTTGGAAACACTCTGGTTGAAGAATCTGTGAAGGGACATTTGGGAGCCCATTGATGCCTAAGGGTATAAATCAAATATCCCCAGATAAAAATTAGAAAGAAGCTATCTGTGAAACTGCTTTGTGATGTGTGGATTCATGTCACAGAGTTAAACCTTCATTTTTATTCAGCAGATTGGAAACACTCTTCGTGTAGAATCTGCTAAGAGACATTTGGGAGACTGTTGAGGCCTATAGGAAAATACCAAATATCCCTAGATAGAAACTAGAAGGAAGTTTCTGTGAAACTGGTTTGTGATGTATGGATTCAGCTCAGAGTTAAACCTGTGTTTTGATTCAGTAGGTTGGAAACAGTCTTTTTGGAGAATCTGCAAAGAGACATTCGGGAGCCAATTTAGGTCTATAAGAAAAAACAGAGTGTCCACAGAAATAAAACTTTCTACTTTGTGATGTGTGGGTTCAGTTTAAAAGAGTTAAACCTCTGTTTTAATTTAGCTGGTTGTGAACACTTTTTTAGAAGTCTCCCAAAGGACGTGGGAAAAAGCTGAATATCGCATGATTAAAACTACCTATCTGTGAAACTGTGTTGTGAAATTGTACCTATCTGTGAAACTGCATTGTGATGTGTGTATTCATCTTGCAGAGTCAAATTTTTCTTTTGATTCAGCAGATTGGAAACACGGATTTTGGAGAATCTGCAAATAGACACTTGGAAGCCCATTGTAGCTTATGGAGAAAAACTGAATATCCCCAGATAAAAACTAGAAAGAAGCTATCTGTGAAACTGCTTTGTGATGTGTGGATTGATCTCAAAGAGGTAAACATTTCTTTTGATTCAACAGGTTTTAAACACTCTTTTTATGGATTCTGTGAAGGGACATTTAGGAGTCCACTGAGGCCTAATGGGAAAAACCGAATATACCTGGATAAAAACTAGAAAGAAGCTATCTGTTTAACAGCTTTGTGATGTGTGGATTCATGTCACAGAACCTTTCTTTTTATTCAGCAGGTTGGAAAAAGGCTTTTTGAAGACTGTGCAAAGGAACATTTGGGAGTTCATTGAGGCCTATAGGGAAAACCCCATTATAATCAGTTACAAACTAGGAAGAATTTATCTGTGAAACTGCTTTGTGAAGTGCAGATTTATTTCACAGAGTTAACCCTTTCTTTTGATTCAGCAGTTGGGAAAAATTCTTTTCAGAGGATCTGTGAATGGACATTTGTTAACCCATTGAGACCTATAGGGGAAAAAATGAATATCCCCAGATAAAAACTAGAAAGAATGTGTCTGAAACTGCTTTGGGATAGGTGGATTCATCAAACACAGTTAAATCTTTTGATTTAGCACGTTGAAAACACTCTTTTTGGAAATTCTGTGAAGGGACATTTGTGAGTGCATTGACGCCTATAAAGAAAAGCCAAATATCCTTAGATAAAAACTGGAAAGAAGCTATCTGTGAAACTGCTTTGTGATGTGTGGATTCTTCTCACAGAGTTAAAACTTTCTTTTCATTCAGCAGGTTGGAAAAACTTTTTTTGAAGAATCTGTGAAGGGATATTTTGGAGCTCATTGCGGTTTAAGGAAAAAAAATAAATATCTCGAGATAAAAACTTGAAAGAAGCTATGTGTGAAACTACTCTGTGATGTGTGGATACATCTCAGAGAGTTAAAACATTCTTTCGATTCAGCAGGTTGGAAACCCTTTTTGAAGATTCTGTGAAGGGATATTTGGAAGCCCACTGTGGCCTATGGAAAAAAATAACCCCAGATAAAAACTAGAAAGAGGATACCTCAGAAACTGCTTTGTGATGTGTGGATTCATCTCACAGAGGTAAACCACTCTTCGGATTCAGCAGGCTGAAAACACTCTTTTTAGAGAATCTGCAAGGGAACATTTGGGATCCCATTGAGGCCTATGGGGAAAACTGAATATCCCAAGATAGCTACTCGAAAGAAGTTATGTGTGAAACTGATGTGATGTGTGGATTCTTCTCATGGAGTTAAATAATTCTGTTGATTCAGCAAGTTGGAAACACTTTACTTGGAGAATCTGTGAAGGAATATTTGGGAGCCCTTTGAAGCCTATGAGAAAAAACTGAATATCCTCAGATAAAAACTAGAAAGAAGCTATCTGATAAATGGCTTTGTGAGGTGTGGATTCATCTCACAGAGTTTAAACTTTCTTTTCATTCAACAGGTTGGATACACTCTTTTTGGAGAATATGCAAATGGACTTTTGGGAGCCCATGGGGGCCTATAGGAAAAGCTGAATATCTTCAGATACAAACTAGATATAAACCACCCATTAAACTGCTTTGTGATGTGTGGGTTCATCTCACAGAGTTAAAACTTTCTATTGATTCAGCATGTTGGAAATATTTTTGTTACAAATTCTGTCAAGGGACATTTGGGAGCCCATTGAGGCCTAAGGGGAAAATCTGAATAGTCGAGATAAACACTGGAATGAAACAATCCTTGAAACTGCTTGGTAATATGTGGATTAATCTGATAGAGGTAAACTTTTTTTCATTCAGCAATTTGGAAAAATTCTTTTTGGAGAATCTGGGAAGGTATAATTTGGAACTCTTTGAGGCCTATGGGAGAAACACGAGTATCCCCAGATAAAATCTAGAAGGAAACTTTCTATGTAACTGCTTTGTGATGTTTGGATTCATCTCACATATTTAAACCATTCTTTTGATTCAGCAGGTTGGAAATGCATCTTTTTGGAGAATCCGTGAATGAGCATTTGAAATATCCTTGAAGCCTATTGGGAAAAAACAGATATAGTCAAATAAGAAATAGGAAGAAGCTATCTGTGAAATAGGTTTGTGATGTGCTTATTCATCTCACAAAGTTAAAACTTTCTTTTGATTCAGCAGGTTAGAAACACTTTTTGGAGAATCTATGAGGTAAAGTTTCTAAGTCCATTGAGGCCTAAGGGGAGAAACTGAATATTCCCCCCCCCAACCAAAAAAAAAAAAACTGGAAAGAAGCTATCTGTGAAACTATTTTTTGATGTGTGGATTCATATCACAGTGTCAAACTTTATTTTTGTATTCAGCAGTTTGGAAACACCCGTTTTAGAGAATCTGTGTAGGGACATTTGGGAGCCCATTGGGGCCAAAGGGAAAAAACTGAATATCGCAATATAAAAACTGGAAAGAAGCTATCTGTGGAACTGCTTTGAGATTCGTGGATCATCTCAAAAAGTTAACACATTTTTTGATTCAGCAGGTTGAAAACACTTTCTTTGGAGAATCTGCAAAGAAATGATTGGTGGCCTTTGTTGCCTATGTGGTAAAACCTAATATTTCTAGATGAAGACTACAGAGAAGGTATCTGTGAAACTTCTTTTGGGATCACGTTGAGGCCAATTGGGAAAAGGGGAATATACCCAGATAAAAACTGAAAAAAAAATGCTATCTGTGGAACTGTTTTGTGATGTGTCATTCATCTCACAGAGTTCAACTTTTCTTTTGATTCAGCAGGTTGGAAACACTCTTTTATTTTTATTATACTTTAAGTTCGAGGGTACATGTGCATAACGTGCAGGTTTGTTACATATGTATACTTGTGCCATGTTGGTGTGCTGCACCCATCAACTCGTCAGCACCCATCAACTCGTCATTTACATCAAGTGTAACTCCCAATGCAATCCCTCCCCCATCCCCTCCCCCCCTCCGTGATAGGCCCCAGTGTGTGATGTTCCCCTTCCAAAGTCCAAGTGATCTCATTGTTCAGTTCCCACCTATGAGTGAGAACAACCAGGAAAACACTCTTTTTAGAAAATCTGTGAAGGGACATTTGGGAGCCCATTGAGGCCTATGGAAAAAAACCATGAATCCCCAGATAAAAAAACAAAAAGAAGTTATTTGGGAAACTGCTTTGTGATGTGTGATTATATCAGAGATTTAAACCTTTCTTTTGATTCAACAGGTTGCAAATCCTCTTTTTGTAGAATATGTGAAGGGACGTTTGGGAGACCACTGAGGTCCATGGGGGAAAACTGAATATCCTTAGATAGAAAGTAGAAAGAAACTATCTGTAACTACGTTGTGATGTGTGCATTTATCTCACAGAGTTAAACCTTTCTTTTGCTTCAGCAGGTTGGGAACACTATTTTAGGAGAATCTTCAAAGGGACGTTTTGGTGCCCATTGATGCCTACAGGGAAAAAGCAAATACTCCCTGATAAAAACTACAAAGGAGCTATCTGTGAATCTGCTTTGTGATGTATGGATTCATCTCACGAAGTTAAACCTTTCTTTTGATTCAGCAGTTTAGAAACATTCTTTTTGGAGAATCTGCAAAAGAACATTTGGGAGCCCATTGTAACCTGCAAGGAAAAATGGAACATCCCAAGGGAAAAAAAAAAGAGAATATATCTGTGAAACTGCTTTGTGATATGTGGATTCACTTGACAGAGATAAACCTTTCTTTTGATTCAGCAGGCTGGAAACACTCTTATTGCAGAATGTGTGAATGAACATTTGAGAGCCCATTAAAGCCTATGGGAAAAAACTAATATCTCAAGATAAAAACTAGAAAGAATCTATCTGTGAAACTGCTTTGTGATGTGTGGATTCATTTCACAGAGTCAAATACTTCGTGTGATTTATTAGGTTGGAAACAATCTTTTTGGACAATCTGCAAACAGGACATTTGGGAGCCCATTAAGGCCTGTGGGAAAAAAACTGAATACTGCATGACAAAAACTAGAAAGAAGCTATCAGTGGAATTTCTTTGTGATGTTTGGGCTTATCCCACAGAGTTAAACCTTTATTTTGATCCAGCAGGTTAGAAACACTCTTTTTGGAAATCTGCAAAGGTACATTTTGGCACACACTGTGGCATATGGTGAAAAACAGAATATCCTCAACTAAAAACTAGAAAAAAGCTACTTGTGATACTGCTTTGTAATATATGGATTCTTCTCATGGTGTTATATTTTTCTTTTGAATCAGCAGATTGGAAACACTCTTTCTGTAGGATATATAAAGGGACATTTTGGAGTCCATTGAAGCCTATGGGGAAAAATCAAATTCTCCAGATAAAAAGTACAAAGGAGTTATCTGTGAAACTGCTTTGTAATGTGTGGATTCATCTCACAGAGTTAAACTGTTCTTTTGATTCAGCAGGTTGGAAAAATGCCTTTTTAAAAAATCTGCCAAGGGATATGTGGGAGCCCATTGAGGCCTATCAGTTAAAATGGAATATCCCCAAATTAAAAAGAAGCCATCTACAAAACTCCTTTGTGATGCCTGGATTCTTCTCACAGAGAAAAACTTTTCTTTTGTCAGCAGTTTGGAAACACTCTTTTTGTAAAATCTGGGAAAAGAAATTCCGAAACCAATTCAGGCCTAAGGGGAAAAACTTAATATCCCCAGATGAAAACTAGAATGAAACTATCTATGAAACTGCTTTGTGATGTGTGGATTCATCTCACAGAGTTACACCTTTCTTTGAATTCAGCAGAATGGAAACACTCTAATTAGAGAAGCTGAGAGGAAACATTTTGGCACCCTTTGAAGCCTATGGAAAAAAAAACTAATATATCCAGATAAAAACTACAGGGAAGCTATGTGTGAAACGGATTTGTGATTTTTTTTATTTGTCTCACAGAATTAAACTTTCCTTTTGATTCAGCAGGTTGCAAACAATCTTTATGGAGAATCTGTGAAGAAACACTTGGGCACCCATGGAGGCCTTTGGGGAAAACAAAATAAGCCTAGAAAAAAACTGGAAAGACACTAGCTGTGAAACTGCTCATCTCACAGAGTTAAAACTTTCCCATGATTTAGCTGGGTGGAAACACTCGTTTTGTAGAATCTGCAAAGAGACATTTGGGAGCCCATAGTGGCCCAAAAGAAAAACCACATGTCCCCAAATAAAAACTGGGATGAAACCATCTGTAAAACTGCTTTGAGATGTGTGGATTTATCTCACAAAGTTAAAGCCTTCTTTTGATTCAGCATGTTAGAAACACTTTTTTTGTCGAATCCGCAAAGGGACATTTGGGTGCCAATTGTAGCCTGGGGAAAATAACTGATTATCCCCAGATAAAAAGTAGAATAATGCTATCTGTGAAACTGCTTTGTGAAGTGTGGATTAATCTTACATTCCTTTGATTCAGCAGGTCGGAAACATTCTTTTTGGAGAATCTGCAAAAGGACATAGGCCCTTAGTGGTGTATGGGGAAAAACCGAATATCCCCAGATAAAAACTAGAAAGAAATTATCTGTGAAACTCCTTTATAATGTTTGGATTTATCTCACAGAATTAGACTTTTCTTTTGATTCAACAGGTTTGAAACACTCTTTTTGTAGAATTTACAAAGGGACATTTGGGAGCCAATTGAGGCCTATAAAGAAAAACTGAGTATCCCCAGATAAAAACTACAAAAAAGCTATCTGTGAAACTGTTTGTGATGTCTGGATTCATCACAGGTTGGTAAAACTTTCTTTTGATTCAGCAGATTGGAAAAACTATTTTTAGAGGATCTGCAAAGAAATATTTGGGAGTCTATTGGGACCTATAAGGAATAACCGAGTATCTTCAGATTAAAAATGAGAAAGAAGGTTTCTGTGAAACTGCTTTGTGATGTGTCGATTACTATCACAGAGTTAAACCTTTCTTTAATTCAGCAGACTTTAAACATTCTTTTTGTAGAATCTGCAAAGGGACAATTAAGAGCCGATTGAAGCCTAAGAGAAAAAAAAGAATATCCGCAGATAAAAACTAGAATGAAACTGTCTGTGAAACTGCTTTGTGAGGTGTGGATTAATTTCACAGAGTTAAATCTTTCTTTTGATTCACCACGTTGGAAACACTCTTTTTAGAGTATCTGCAAAGAAACGTTTGATAGTCCCTTGAGGTCTATGGAGAAAATCAAATATCCCCAAATAAAAACTTGAAAGAAGCTATCTGTGAAACCGTTGTGTGATGTGTGGATTCAACTCACAGATTTAAACCTTTCTTTTGATTCAGCAGGTTGGAAACAATGTTTTTGTAGAATCTCGAAGGAACATTTCAGAGCCCAGGGGAGTCCTAAGGAAAAAAAACAAATATCTCCAGATAAAAACTGTAAAAAGTTATCTGTGAAACTGCTTTGTGATGTTTGGATTCTTCTCAAAGAGTTACACCTTGTTTTTTGAGTCAGCATGTTGAGAACACTCTTTTTGGAGAAGCTGCCAAGGAATATTTGGGATGTCTTTGAGGTCTATGTGAAAAAAAAGAATATCCCCAGATAAAAACTAGAAGGAAGCTATCTGTGAAACTGCTTTATGATGTGTGGATTTATTTCACTGATTTAAACCTTTCTTTTGATTCAAAATGTGGGAAACAATGTTTTAGTATAATCTAGAAGGGGCATTTAGGAGCCCCTTGAGGTCTAGAGGAAAAGCTGAATATCCTCAGATGATTACTAGGAGATAGTTATCTGTGAAACTACTTTGTGATGTTTGGATTCATCTCACAGAATTGAACCTTTGTTTTGATTTAGCAAGTTGGAACCACTCTGTTTGAAGAATCTGTGGAGGGACATTTGGGAGCTTATTGAGGCCAAGGGGGAAAATGGAATATCCCCAGAGAAAAACTGTAAAGAAGCTATGTGTAAAACTGCCTTGTGATGTATGGATACATCTCACCAAGGTAAACCTTTCTTTTTTGATTCAACAGTTTGGAAACACTCTTTCTGGAGAATCTGCAAAGTGACATTTAGGAGCCCATTGATGACTATAAGGATAAACTGAATATCCCCAGACAAAACTAGAAAAAAGCTATCCGTGATACTGTTTGGTAATGTGTGGATTCATCTCACATGGTTAAGTTGGTTTTTTGTTTGTTTGTTTGTTTGTTTTTGTTAATTCAGCAGGTTGGAAACACTCTTTATGGAGGATCAGTGAAGGGACATTTGGGAGCCCATTGAGGTCTATGTGGAAAAACAATATTCCCAGATCAAAACTAGAAAGACGCTATCGGTGAAAGTGCTTTGTGATGTCTGTATTCATGTCACAGAGTTAAACCTTTCTTTTGATTCAGTAGGTTGAGGACACTGTTTTTGTAGAATATCAAAGGAATATTTGGGAGCCCATTGATGCCTCAGGGAAAAACTGAATATCCCCAGAAAAAAAGTAGCAAGAAGCTATCCGTGAAACTACTTTGTGATATATGAATAAATCTCACAGAGTAAAACATTTATTTTCATTCAGCATGTTGGAAATGCTCTTTTTGGAGAATCTGAGAAGGGACATTTGGAAGCCCATTGAGATCTACGGGGAAAATGTGAATATCCCCAGATAAAAGCTAGAAATACGAAATCTGTGAAACTGCCTTGTGATGTGTGGATTCATCTCACAGAGTTAAATTTTTCTTCTGATTCAGCAGGTTGGAAATGCTCTTTTTGTAGAATATGCAAAGGGACATTTGGGAGCCCACTGAGGACTGTGGGGAAAAACCAAATATCCCCAGATAAAAAGTAGAAGGAAGCTATCTGGGAACTGCATTTTCATGCGGTGATTCAACTCACAGAGTTAAATGTAGTTTTGTTTCAACAGCTTGGAAACAGTCTTTTTGGAGAATCCAGGTGGGACATTTCTGAACCCTGTGAGGACTATGGAGAAAAATCCAATATGCCTACAGAAAAAGTAGAAAGAAGATATCTGTGAAACTTCCAAGTAATGAGTGCATTCATCTCTTAGAGATACACCTTTTTTGTTTCAGCAGGTTGCAAAAAGTCTTTCTAGAGAGTCTACAAAGGGATATTTTGGAGTCATTTGAGGCTCATGGAGAAAAATCGAATATCCAAGGATAAAAACTAGAAAGAAGCTATCAGGGAAATGGCTTTGTGATGAGTGGATTCATCTCACATAATTAAAACTTTTTTTGATTCAGCAGATTGGAAACAGTCTTTTTGTAGAACCTGCAAAGGGCCATTTAAAAGTCCTTTGAGGCTTATAGGAAAAAACTGAATATTCATAGATAAATAATAGAAAGAAGCAATCTGTGAAACTGCTTTTTAATATTTGTATTCATCTCACAGAGTTAAACCATTCTTATGATTATGCAAGGTAAAAACACTTTTTGGAGCATCTGCAAAGGGACATTTGGAAGCCCATTTAGGCCTGTGGGGAAAAACTGAATATCCAAAGAGAAAAACTAGAAAGTAGCTATCTGTGAAACTGCTTTCTGATGTGTGTTTTCCTCTCAAAGAGTTAACTCTTTTCTTTTATCCAGCAGGTTGGAAACACTCTTTTGTAGAATTTGAAAAGGGACATTTGGGAGCCCATTGAGGCCTATAAATAAAAACTGAATATTCCCAGATAAACACTACAAAGAAACTATATTTGAAACTGCTTTGTGTTGTGTAGAGTAATCTCACAGAGTTAATCTTTTCTTTTGATCTGGTAGGTTGAAAACACTCTTTTTGGAGAACCTGTGAAGAAACATTTGGGAACCAAATTAGACCAATGGGGAAAATAAAATATCCTTAGATAGAAACTGGAAGGATGCAAGCCGTGAAACTGCTTTCTGGTTTGTGGATTAATCCCACAGTCTTAAAACTTTCTTTTGATCCAGGAGGTTTGAAACACTATTTTTGTAGAATCTGCGAAGGGATGCTTAGACCATTGAGGCCTATATGTTTAAACCAAATATCCCCAGATAAAAACTAGAAAGAAGAGATTTGTGAAACAGCTCTGCGTTGTGTGGATTCAACTCACAGTTAAACCCTTCTTTTGATCCAAGTATTTGAAAACAGTCTCTTTGAAAACCAGTAATGGGACATTTGGGAGCCCTTTGAGGCATAAGGAGAAAAATCGAATATCCACGATTAAAAACTAGAAAGAAGCTGTCTATGAAACAGCTTTGTGGTGTGTGGATTCATGTCAGAGACTTAAAACTTTCTTTTGATTCAGCAGGTTGGAAACACCTTTTTTTGTAGAATTTGTAATGGGAAATTAGGGAGCCCATTGAGGCCTATGGGAAAAAACCGAATATCCCCAGATAAAAATATAAATAAATAAGTAAATAAATAAATAAGCTATCTGTGAAACTTATTTTTGATGTGTGCATGCATTTTACAGAGTTAAACAATTCTTTTGATTCAGCAGATTGGAAATATTCTTTTGGAGAATCTATGAAGAGATATTTGGGAGCCCATTGAGGCCTATGGCAAAAAATTGAATATTCCCAGATAAAAGCTAGAAAGAAGCTATATGTGAAATTGCTTTGTGATGTGTGGATTCATCACAAAGAGGTAAACTTTTCTTTTGATTCACCAGACTGGAAAAACTCTTTTTGGAGAATCTGTGAAGGTGCCTTAAGGAACCCAGTGAAGCCTATGAAAAAATTTAAATATCATCAGATAAAAACTAGAAAGGAGCTTTTGGTGAAACCTCTTTGTTATGTGTAGATGTATCTCACAGAGCTAAAAATTTCTTTTGATTCAGCAAGTTGGAAATACTCTTTTTGTAGAATCTGCTAAGACACCTTTCAGAACACATGGAGGCCTAAGGAGAAAAACTGAATATTTCCAGATAAAAATGAGAAATACACTGTCTGTGAAACTGCATTGTGATGTATGGATTCATGTCACAGAGTTAAACTTTTTTTTGATTCAGAGGTTGGAAAGAGTCTTTTTGTAGAATCTGTGAATGAACATTTGAAAAAGCTTTGAGGCCTGTGTTGACAAATCGAATATCCTTAGTTAAAAACCAGAAAGAAGATATCTGTCAATCTGCTTTATGATGTGTGGATTTATTCCACAAAAATAAACAATTCTTTTGATTTAAGAGATTGGAAACACTTTCTTTGAAGTATCTGCAAAGGGACATTTGGGAGTCCATTGAGGCCTGTGGGGAAAAATCCAGTATTCCCAGATAAAAGCTACAAAGAACTTATCTGTGAAGCTGTTTTGTGATGTGTGGATTCATCTCGCAAAGTAAAACCTTTCTTTTGATTCAACAAGTTGGAAACACTCTTCATGGAGATTCTGTGAAGGGGCATTTAGTGGTCCATTAAGGGCTGTGAGGAAAAATCAAATATTTCCAGATAGAAACTCAAAAGAAACTAAGTGTGAAACTGATGTGATGTGTGGATTCATGTCACAGAGTTAAAGCATTCTTTTGATTCAGCAGTTTGGAAACACTTTTTTTGCAGAATCTGTGATGGGACATTTCGAAGCCCTTTATGACCTTTGAGGAAAAACTGAATATTCCCAGATAAAAACAACAAAGAAGCTATCTGTGAAACTACTTTGTGATACGTGTCTCTGCAAAGAAATATTTGGGAGACCATCGAGGTCTATGGGGAAAACCAGAATATCCCTGATAAAAACTAGAAAGAAGCTATCTGTGAAACTACTTAGTGATATGTGGATTCATCTCACAGACTTAAACCTTTCCTTTGATTCACCAGATTGGAAGCACTCTTTTTCAATAATCTGCAAAGACACATTTGGGAGCCCATTGAGGTCTATTGGGAAAAACTGAATATCCCTGATAAAAACTAGAAAGTTCTCTGTGAAACTGCTTTTTGATGTGTGGATTCATCTCACAGATTTAAGCTTTTCTATTGATTGAGCAGGTTGGAAACACACTTTCTATAAAATCTGCAAAAGGATATTTGGGATTCCATTGTGGCCTATGGGGCAAAAGCAATTATCCCTATAAAAAAGTAGAAAGAAACTATATGTGAAACTTCGTTTTAATGTGTGGATCCATCTCACAGAGTTAAACTTTTCTTTTGATTCAGCATGTTGGAAATACTCTTTTTGGAGAATCTATGAAGGGACATTTGGGAATCCATTGAGACCTAAAAGGAAACACCAAATATCCTTAGGTAAAATCTGGAAAGAAACTCTCTGTAAAACTGCTTTGTGATGTGTGGATTTATCTCTCAGAATAAAAAGTTTCTATTAATTCAGCAAAGTGAATATATTTTTTTCAGGCAATATGTGAAGGGACAATTTGTAGCCCCTTTTGGCCTAAGGGAAAAAACCAAATATCATGAGAGTAAAAACTTGAAAGAAACTATCTGTGAAAGTACTTTGCGATGTGTGGAATTATCCTGAAGTTAAACCATTTTTTTGATTCAATGTGTTAGAAACACTTTTTGGAGAATATACGAAGGAACTTTTAAAAGACCATTGTGGCCAACAGAAAGAAAACAAATATCCCCAGATAAAAACTAGTAAGAAGCTGTCTGTGAAACCACTTTGTGATATGCAGATTCCTGTAACAGAGTCAGAATATTCTTTTGATTCAGCAGGTTGGAAACACTCTATTTGGAAAATCTGCGGGCACAAATTTGGAAGCACATTGAGGCTTTTGTTGGAAAAGAGAACAGCCCCAGACAAAAAATAGAAAGAATCTATCTCTGAAACTGCTTGGTGATTTGTGGATTGAACTCACAGATTTAAACGTTCCTTAAGAATCAGCAAGATGGAAACATTTATTTTTGGAGAATCTGTGAAGGGAAATTTGGGAATCCATTGCGAACTATGAGAAAAAAACAAATATCACCATAAAAACTGAGGGGGGGGGCGGAGCAAGATGGCCGAATAGGAACAGCTCCAGTATCCAGCTCCCAGCTTCAGTGACACAGAAGAAAGGTGATTTCTGCATTTTCAACTGAGGTACTGCGTTCATCTCAATAGGGAGTGACGGACACTCAGAGCTGGTCAGCTGTGGCAGCCCGACCAGTGACAGCTGAAGCAGGGTGAGGCCTGGGAAGTGCAAGGGAGAAGGGGAACTGAGACACACAACACCTGGAAAATCGGGTAACTCCTACCCCAATACTGCGCTTTAAGAAAAAGGGCACACCAGGAGATTATATCCCACACTTGGCCAGGAGGGTCCCACGCCCACAGAGCCTTCCTCACTGCGAAGGCTCTTGCTTTGGAAGCTTCCTCTCAGTGGTGTACTCCACCGTGTGAGGTGTGAGGCGTTGGTATGCCCTTAGTGGGCATAAGGGCATACCACAGTACAGCACACTGCGATCTAACTGCAAGGCAGCAGCAAGGCTGGGGTAGGGACGCCCACCATTGCTGAGGCTTCAGTAGGTAAACAAAGCCCTAGGAAGATTGAACTCGGTGGAGCTCACAGCAGCTCAAGGAGGCCTGCCAGTCTCTGTAGACTCCACTTCTGGGGACAGGGCACAGCTAAACAACAACAACAACAACAACAAAAAGCAGCAGAAACCTCTGCAGACGCAAACGACTCTCTCTGACAGCTTTGAAGAGAGCAGTGGATCTCCCAAAATGGAGGTTGAGATCTGAGAACAGACAGACTGCCTGCTCAAGTGGGTCTCTGACCCCTGAGTAGTCTAACTGGGAGACACCCTCCACTAAGGGCATACCAACGCCTCACACCTCACACAGTGGAGTACACCACTGAGAGGAAGCTTCCAAAGCAAGAATCAGACAGGTACACTCGCTGTTCAGCAGTATTCTATCTTCTGCAACCTCTGCTGCTGATACCCAGGCAAACAGGGCCTGGAGTGGACCACAAGCAAACTCCAACAGACCTACAGCTGAGGGTCCTGACTGTTAGAAGGAAAACTAACAAACAGGAAGGACATTCACACCAAAACCCCATCAGTACGTCACCATCATCAATGACCAGAGGCAGGTAAAACCACAAAAATGGACAAAAAGCAGGGCAGAAAAGCTGGAATTTCAAAAAATAAGAGCACATCCCCCTCTCCAAAAAAACACAGCTCATCGCCAGCAAGAGATCAAAGCTGGATGGAGAATGACTTTGACAAGATGAGAGAAGAAGGCTTCAGACCATCAAACTTCTCAGAGTTAAAGGAGGAATTATGTACCCAGCGCAAAGAAACTAAAATTCTTGAAAAAAGGGTGGAAGAATTGATAACCAGAATAATTAATGCAAAGAAGGCCATAAACGAACTGACAGAGATGAAAACCATGACACGAGAAATATGAAACAAATGCACAAGCTTCAGTAACTGACTCAATCAACTGGAAGAAACAGTATCAGCGATTGAGGATCAAATGAATGAAATGAAGTGAGAAGAGAAACCAAAAGAAAAAAGAAGAAAAAGAAATGAACAAAGCCTGCAAGAAGTATGGGATTATGTAAAAAGACCAAATCTAC
>NW_012119822.1:128510-128779 GCF_000951035.1 Colobus angolensis palliatus | reverse complement strand
GGAGATAGAGACATAAAAAGCCCTCCAAAAAATCAATGAATCCAGGAGTTGGTTTTTTGAAAAGATCAACAAAATTCAGAGACCGTTAGTAAGACTAATAAAGAATAAAAGAGAGAAGAATCAAATAGATGCAATAAAAAATGATAAAGGGGATATCACCACCGATCCCACAGAAATACAAACTGCCATCAGAGAATAGTATAAACACCTCTACGCAAATAAACTAGAAAATCTAGAAGAAATGGATAATTTCCTGGACACTTACACTC
>NW_012119822.1:128097-128460 GCF_000951035.1 Colobus angolensis palliatus | reverse complement strand
AACTAGAAAATCTAGAAGAAATGGATAATTTCCTGGACACTTACACTCGCCCAAGACTAAACCAGGAAGAAGTTGAAACCCTGAATAGACCAAAAGCAGGCTCTGAAATTGAGGCAATAAATAACAGTCTACCAACCAAAAAAAGTCCAGGACGAGATGGATTCACAGCTGAATTCTACCAGAGGTACGAGGAGGAGCTGGTACCATTCCTGCAGAAACTATTCCAATAAATAGAAAAAGAGGGAATCCTCCCTAACTCATTTTATGAGGTCAACATCACCTTGATACCAAAGCCTGGCAGAGACACACACAAAAAAAGAGAATTTTAGACCAATATCCCTGATGAACATCGATGCAAAAATC
>NW_012119822.1:127523-128047 GCF_000951035.1 Colobus angolensis palliatus | reverse complement strand
ACAAAAAAAGAGAATTTTAGACCAATATCCCTGATGAACATCGATGCAAAAATCCTCAATAAAATACTGGCAAACCAGATCAAGCAGCACACCTAAAAGATTATCCACCATGATCAAATGGGCTTCATCCCTGGGTGGCAAGGCTGGTTCAACATATGAAAATCAATAAACGTAATCCAGCATATAAACACAACCAAAGACAAAAAACAAATGATTATCTCAATAGATGCAGAAAAGGCTTTTGACAAAATTCAACAGCCCTTCATGCTAAAAACGCTCAATAAATTCGATATTGATGGAACGTATCTCAAAATAATAAGAGCTATTGATGACAAACCCACAGGCAATATCATACTGAATGGACAAAAACTGGAAAAAATCCCTTTGAAAACTGGCACAAGACAGGGATGCCTTCTCTCACCACTCCTATTCAACATACTGTTGGAAGTTCTGGATAGGGCAATCAGGCAAGAGAAAGAAATCAAGGGTATTCAGTTAGGAAAAGAAGAAGTCAAATTGTCCCT
>NW_012119822.1:122395-125778 GCF_000951035.1 Colobus angolensis palliatus | reverse complement strand
TTTTACACTGTTGGTGGGATTGTAAACTAGTTCAACCATTATGGAAAACAGTATGGCGATTCCTCAAGGATCTAGAACTAGAAGTACCATATGACCCAGCCATCCCATTACTGGGTATATACACAAAGGATTACAAATCATGCTGCTATAAAGACACATGCACACGTATGTTTATTGTGACACTATTCACAATAGGAAAGACTTGGAATCAACCCAAATGTCCGTCAGTGTCAGACTGTATTAAGAAAATGTGGCACATATACACCATGGAATACTATGCAGCCATAAAAAACATGGCACAAGTATACATATGTAAGAAACTTGCACGTTATGCATATGTACCCTATAACTTAAAGAATAAAAAAAAAACACAGGGAAGTTATTTGAGAAGCAGTTTTCTGACACGTGGATTCCTCTGATAGAGTTGTACATTTCAATTCAGAAAGTTGGAAACACTCTTTGTTTTAGATTTTCTCTTATTTTTTATTATACTTTAAGTTCTAGGGTACATGTGTACAACGTGCAGATTTGTTACATATGTACACATGTGCCATGTTGGTGTACTGCACCCACCAACTCGTTATTTACATTAGGTATATCTCCTAATGCTATCCCTCCCCACTGCCCCCACCCCATGACACACAGGCCCCAGTGTGTGATGTTCTCCTTATTGTGTCCAAGTGTTCTCATACTTTCAATTCCCACCTATGAGTGAGGACATGCAGCATTTTTTTTTCTGTTATTGCAATAGTTTGCAGATAATGATGGTTTCAAGCTGCACCCATGTCCCAACAAAGGACAGGAACTCATACTTTTTTATGTCTGCCTAGTATTCCATCATGTATATGTGTCACATTTTCTTAATCTGGTCTGTCACTGATGGACATTTTTATTGGTTCTAAGTCTTTTCTATTGTGAATAGTGCCACAATAACCATACGTGTGCATGTGTCTTTATAGCAGCATGATTTATAATCCTTTGGGTATACCCAGTAATGGGATGGCTGGTTCAAATGGTGTTTATAGTTCTAGATCCTTGAGGAATTGCCACACTGTCTTCCACAATGGTAAAACTAGTTAAGAGTTACACAAACAGTGTAAAAGTGTTCGTGTTTCTCCACATCCTCTCCAGCACCTGTTGTTTCCTGACTTTTTAATGATCGCCATCCTAACTGGTGTGAGATTGTATCTCATTGTGGTTTTCATTTTCACTTCTCTGATGCCTAGTGATGATGAGAATTTTTTTCATGTGTCTCTTGGCTGCATAATTGTCCTATTTTGAAAACTATCTGTTCATATCCTTTACCCACTTTTTAATGGGGTTGTTTGTTTCTTCATGTAAATTTGTTTGAGCCATTGGTAGATTCTGGATATTAGCCCTTTGTCTGATGAGTAGATTACAAAAATTTGTACCCATTCTGTAGGTTGTCTGTTCCCTCTGGTGGTAGTTTCTTTTGCTGTACAGAAGCTCTTTAGTTTAATTAAATCTCATTTGTCAATTTTGGCCTTTGTTGCCCTTGCTTTTGGTGTTTTAGACCTGAAGTCCTTGAACATGCCTATGCCTGAACAGTATTGCCTAGGTTATCTTCTAAAGTTTTTATGGTTTTGAATCTAACATTTAAGTCCCTAATCCATATTGAATTAATTTTTGTATAAGGTGTAAGGAAGAAACCTGTTTCAGCTTTCTACATATGTCTAGCGAGTTTTCACAGAACAATTTACTAAATAGGGAATCCTTTCCCCATTTCTTGTTTTTGTCAGGTTTGTCAAAGATCAGGTGGTTGTAGATGTGTGGTGTTATTTCTAAGGTCCCTGCTCTGCTCCATTGATCCATATCTTCGTTTTGGTACCAGTATCATGCTCTTTTGGTTAATATAACCTTGTAGTATAGTTTGAAGTCAGGTAGCATGATGCCTCCAACTTTGTTCTTTTGACTTAGGATTGTCTTGGCAATCAGGCTCTTTTTTGGTTCCATATGAACTTTAAAGCAGGTTTTCCAATTCTGTGAAGAAAGTCATTGGTAGCTTAATAGGGATGGCTTTGAATCTGTAACTTATCTTGGCCAGTATGGCCATTTTCACGATATTGATTCTTCCTATCCATGAGAATGGAATGTTCTTCCATTTGTTTGTCTGCTCTTTTATTTCAATGAGAAGTGGTTTATAGTTCTCCTTGAAGAGGTCTTTCACATTCCTTGAAAGTTGGATTCGTAGGTATTTTATTCTCTTTGAAGCAATTGTGCATGGCAGTTCACTCATGATTTGGCTTTCTGTTTGTTAGTGTGGTATAATATTTCTTGTGATTTTTGCACGTTGATTTTGTATCCTGAGACTGCTGAAGTTGCTTATCAGCTTAAAGAGATTTTGGACAGAGATGATAGGGTTTTCTAAATATACAATCATGTCAACGCAAGCAGAGACACCTTGACTTCCTATTTTCCTAAGTGAATATCCTTTATTTCTTGCTCTGCCTGATTACCCTGGCCAGAACTTCCAATATTTTGTTGAATAGGAGTGATAAGAGAGGACATCCCTGTCTTGTGCCAGTTTTCTAAGGGAAGGTTTCCAATTTTTGCTCATTCAGTATGATATTGGCTATGGATTTGTCATAAATAATTCTTATTATTTTGAGATACTTTCCATCAATATCTAATTTATTAAGAGTTTTTAGCATGAAAGGCCACTGAATTTTGTCAAAGGCCTTTTTTTTCTGCATCTATTGAGATAATCATGTGGTGTTTGTCTTGGTTCTGTTTTTATGCTGGATTCTGTTTATTGATTTGCATATGTTGAACCAACCTTGCATCCCATGGATGAAGCCCACTTGATCATTGTGGATAAGCTTTTTGATGTGCTGCTGAATTAGGTTTTCCAGTATTTTGTTGCGGATTTTTGCATCAATGTTCACCAGGGATATAGCTCTAATATTCGTTTTTTGTGTGTGTCTCTGCCTGGCTTTGGTATCCGGATGATATCAGCCTCATAAAATGAGTTAGGGAGGAGTCTCTCTCTTCTACTGATTGGAATAATGTCAGAAGGAATGGTACCAGCCCCTCCTTGTACCTCTGGTAGAATTTGGCTGTTAATCCATCTGGTCCTGGATTTTTCTTCAGAGCCTGTTATTGGTTTATTCGGGGATTCATCTTCTTCCTGTTTCAGTCTTTTTTTTTTTTTTTATACTTTAAGTTCTAGGGTACATGTGCATAACGTGCAGGTTTGTTACATATCTATACTTGCGCAACGTTGGCGTGCTGCACCCATCAACTCGTCAGCACCCATCAATTCATCATTTATATCAGGTATAACTTCCCAATGCAATCCCTCGCCCCTCCCCCCTCCCCATGATAAGCCCAGTGTGTGATGTTCCCCTTCCCGAGTCCAAGTG
>NW_012119822.1:116768-117119 GCF_000951035.1 Colobus angolensis palliatus | reverse complement strand
GTGTTGGGAGATCCACTGCTCTCTTCAAATTTGTCAGACAGAGTAGTTCGTGCCTGCACAAGTCTCTGCTGCTTCCCCTATTATTTTTTTTAGCTGAGCCGTCCCCAGAGGCGGAGTCTACAGAGACAGGCACGTTTCCTTGAGCTGCTGTGAGCTCCACCCAGGTGGAGCTTCCCAGCGGCTTTGTTTACCTACTTAAGCCTCAGCAATGGCGGGCGCCCCTCCCCCAGCCTCGCTGCTGCCCTGCAGTTATATCACCGCAGACTGCTCTGTTAGCAAGGAGGGAGGCTCCGGGGGCGTGGGACCCTCCCGGCCAGGCGTGGGGTATATTCTCCTGGTGTGTCCGTTATC
>NW_012119822.1:109935-116398 GCF_000951035.1 Colobus angolensis palliatus | reverse complement strand
CAGTTCAAAATGCAGAAATCACCGGTCTTCTGTGTCCTTCGCGCTGGGAGTTGGAGACTGCAGCTGTTCCTATTCGGCAATCTTGCTCCGCCCCCCCCGTTTTAGTCTTTAGAGAGTGTATGTGTCCAGGAATTTAGCCATTTCTTCTGGGTTTTCTAGTTTATTTGCATAGAGGAGTTTATAGTATTCTCTGATGGCAGTTTGTATTTCTGTGGGGTCGGTGGTGATATCCCCTTTACTTTTTTTATTGCATCTATTTGATTCTTCTCTCTTTTCTTCTTTATTAGTCTTGCTAGTGGTCTATCAGTTTTGTTGATCTTTTCAAAATAATCAGCTGCTGGATTCATTGATTTTTTGAAGTTTTTTGTGTCTCTATCTCCTTCAGTTCTGCTCTGATCTTTGTTATTTCTTGCCATCTGCTAGCTTTTGAATGCGTTTCTCTTTCATCTCTAGTTCTTTTATCTGTGATGTTAGGGTGTCAATTTTAGATCTTTCCTGTTTTCTCTTGTGGACATTTAGTGTTATAAATTTCCCTCTACACACTGCTTTAAATGTGTCCCAGAGATTCTGGTATGTTTTATCTTTGTTGTCATTGGTTTCAAAGAACATCTTTATTTCTGTCTTCATTTTGTTATGTACCCAGTAGTCACTCAGGAGCAGGTTGTTCAGTTTCCATGTAGTCGAGCGGTTTTGACTAAGTTTCTTAATCTTGAGTTCTAGTTTGATTACACTGTGGTTTGAGAAACAGCTTGTTCAAATTTACAAAAACAAAAAAGATGAAAACAAACAACCCCATCAAAAAGTGGGCAAAGGGTATTAGCAGACATTTCTCAAAAGAAGACATTCATACAGCCAACAGACAAATGAAAAAATGCTCATCATAACTGACCATCAGGAAAATGCAAATTGAAACCACAATGAGATACTATCTCACTCCAGTTAGAATGTTTATTGCAACACTATTCACAATAGCAAAGACTTGGAATTAACTCAAATGTCCATCAGTGACAGA
Source organism: Colobus angolensis palliatus (assembly GCF_000951035.1). NCBI lineage: Eukaryota > Metazoa > Chordata > Mammalia > Primates > Cercopithecidae > Colobus > Colobus angolensis. Next base: position 115,386 of record NW_012119822.1, on the reverse strand, counting down.
CTGGATTAAGAAAGTGTGGCAGCATGGAATACTTTGCAGCCATGAAAAAAGATGAGTTCTTGTCCGTTGTAGGGGCATGGATGCAGCTGGAAACTATCATTCTCAGCAAACTATCGCAACAACAGAACACCAAATAGCGCATGTTCTCACTCATAGGTGGGAATTGAACAGTGAGATCACTTGGATTCGGGAAGGGGACATCACACACCGGGGCCTATAATGGGGAGGTGGGAGGGGAAAGGCATGACATTGGGAGTTATAACTTATGTAAATGATGAGTTGATGGGTGCTGACGAGTTGAATGGTGCAGCACACCAACATGACACATGTATACACATGTAACAAACCTGCATCTTGTGCACATGTACCCTAGAACTTAAAGTATAATAAAAAAAAAGAGAGACAGAGACAGTTTGTTCCAATTTCTGTTCTTTTACATTTGCTGAGGAGTGCTTTACTTCCAACTATGTGGTCAATTGTGGAATAAGTGTCATGTGGTGCTGAGAAGAATGTATATTCTGTTGATTTGTGGTGGAGAATTCTGTAGATGTCTATTAGGTTCACTTGGTGCAGAGGTGAGTTCAATTTCTGGATATCTTTGTTAACTTTCTGTCTCATTAATCTGTCTAATGTTGATAGTGGGGTGTTGATGTCTCTCATTATTATTGTGTGGGTGTCTAAGTCTCTTTGTAAGTCTCTAAGGACTTGATTTAGGAATCTGGGTGTTCCTGTATTGGGTGCATATATATTTAGGATGGTTAGCTCTTTTTGTTGCATTGATCGCTTTACCATTATATAATTGCTTTCTTTGTCTCTTTTGATCTTTGTTGGTTTAAAGTCCGTTTTATCAGAGACTAGGATTGCAACCCCTGACATTTTTTGTTTTCCATTTGCTTGGTAGATCTTCCTCCATCCCTTTATTTTGGGCCTATGTGTGTCTCTGCACGTTAGATGGGTCTCCTGAATACAGTACACTGATGCGCCTTGACTCTTCATCCAATATGCCAGTTTATGTCTTTTAATTGGAGCATTTAGCTGGTTTACATTTAAGGTTAACATTTCTTTTCATTCAGCAGTTTGGGAGCATTATTTTCCTGGATTCTCCAAAGACATATTTGGTAGCTTTTGATGTCTTCAGTGAGAAAGTAAATATCTTCAGATAAAATCTACAAAAAGTGGGGTGGCACCAAGGTGGCTGAATAGGAACAGCTCCAGCCTCCAGCTCCCAGTGTGAGAGACACAGAAGATGAGTGAGTTCTGCATTTCCAACTGAGGTCCTAGGTTCCTCTCACTGGGACATGTCAGACAGAGGGTTCAGGACAGTGGGTGCAGCCCAACGAGTGAGAACCAAAGCAGTCAGGCATCACCTCACATGGGAAGTGCAAAGGAGACGGGTATTCCCTTTCCTAGCAAAGGGAAACCATGACACACAACACCTGGAGAGTTGAGTCACTCCCACATTAATACTGTGCTTTACCATGGGTGTTAGCAAATGGCACACCTGTAGATTATATCCTGCGCATGGCGCAGAGTGTTTCACACCCACAGAGCCTCCCTCATTTATAGCACAGCAGTCTGAGATCTAATGGCAAGGCAGCAGCGAGGATAGAGGAGGGTCGCCCATCATTTCTGAGGCTTAACTAGGTAAACAAAGCAGCCGGGAAGCTCGAACTGGGAGGAACCCACCGTGGCTCAAGGAAGCCTACCTGTCTCTGCAGACTCCACCTCTGGGACAGGGCATAGCTAAACAATAGTCAGCAGAAACCTCTCCAGATGTAAATGTTTCTCTCTGTCAGTTTTGAAGAGAGTAGTTGCTCTCCAAGCACAGTGTTTGAGATCTGAGGATGGATAGACTGCCTGCTCAAATGAGTCCTTGACCCCCGAGTAGCCTAACTGGGAGGCATCCCCCAGTAGGGACAGATTGACACCTCACATGGCCGGGTACCTCTATGAGATGAAGTTTCCAGAGGAACAATCAGGCAGCAACATTTGCTGTTCAGCAATATTCACTCTTCTGCAGCCTCTGCTGCTGATACCTTGGCAAACAGGGTCTGGAGTGGACCTCCAGCAAATTCCAACAGACCTGCATCTGAGGTCCCTGACTGTTAGAAGGAAAACTAACAAACAGAAAGGACATCCACAATAAAACCCCATCCATACGTCACCATCATCAAAGACCAAAGGTAGAAAAAAAACACAAAGATGGGGAAAAAATAGAGCAGGAAAGTTGAAATTTCTAAAAATCAGAGGGCCTCTCCTCCTCCAAAGGAACGCAGCTCCTTGCCAGCAATGGAACAAAGCTGGACAGAGAATTACTTTGATGAGCTGAGAGAAGACTTCAGATGATCAAACTTCTCCAAGCTAAATGAATAAGTTCGAACCCATTGCAAAGAAGCTAAAAACCTTAAAAAAAGATTAGATGAATGGCTAACTAGAATAACCAATGTAGAGAAGTCCTTAAATGACCTGATAGAGCTGAAAACCATGGCATGAGAACTACGTGACAAATGCTCAAGCTTCAGTAACTGATTCGATCAAATGGAAGAAAGGGTATCAGTGATTGAAGATCAAATGAATGAAATGAAATGAGAAGAAAAGTTTAGAGAAGAAAGAGTAAAAAGAAATGAACAAAGCCTCCAGGAAATATGGGATTATATGAAATGACCAAATCTACATCTGATTGGTGTACCTGAAAGTGACATTGAGAATGGAACCAAATTGGAAAACACTCTGCAGGATATTATCCAGGAAAACTTCCCCAGTTTAGCAAGGAAATACTGTTTGGAGAATCTGTGAAGGGATGTTTGAAAGTTCATTGAGGCATATGGAGGAAAATGAAATATCCCAAGATAAAAACTGCAAAGAAGCTATCTGTTAAACTACGTTGTGATGTGTGAATTCATCTCACAGAGTTAAATCTTTCTTCTGATTTAGTAGGTTGAAACACTATTTTTGAAAAAGTTGCAAGGAGACATTTTGGTGCCCTTTGATGCCTGGAGCAAGATCAAATATTCCTAGATAAAATCTAGAAAAAAGCTATCTGTGAAACTACTTTTTGATGTGTGAATTCTTCTCAGATAGTTAAACCTTCATTTTGAATCAGCAGGTTGGAAAAACTCTTGTTGGAATACTTGTGAAGGGATATTTGGGAGCCCATTAAGGTCCATGAGAAAAAACTTAACATCCCAAGATAAAACCAAAAAAGAAGCTACCTATGAAATTTCTTTTTGATGTGTGGATTCATGTTACAGGGTTAAACCTTTTTTTAAATTATTCCGCAGGTTAGAAACACTCTTTTTGGAGAATCTGAAAAGGGATATTTGGAGCCCATTGACTCCTGTGGGAAAAAATTGAATATCGCCAGTTAAAACTAAAAAGAAGACACCAGTGAAACTGCTTTGTGATTTGTGGATTCATCTCTCAGAATTAAAACTTTGTTTCTGTTTCGATACGTTGGAAATATTGGTTTTGGAGAATATGCAAAGGAACATTTGGAAGTCCATTGAGGTCTAGGAGGAAAAACAGAGTATCCCCAGATAAAAACTGGAAAGAAGCTATATGTGAAATTGGTTTGTGATGAGTGGATTCATCTCTCAGTGTTAGTCCCTTCCTTTGATCCAGCAGGTTGGAAACACATCTATTTTTAGAATTTGCAAAGGGACATTTGGGAGCCTAGTTAGACCTCTTGGGAAAAAACGAATGTTCCCAGATAAAAACTAGAAATAAGTTATCTCTGAAACTACTTTGTGATGTGTGGATTCTTCTAGAGTGTTAAACCTTTCTTTTAATCCAGCAGGTGGAAAACACTCTTTATGAAAGATCTGTGAAGGGATATTTGGGAACCTATTGAGGCTTATGGGGAAAAACCTAATATCACCAGGTTTAAATTAGAAAGAAGCTATCTGTGAAACTGCTTTGTGATGTGTGGATTCAATTCTCAGAGTTAAAACTTTCTTTTGATTCAGCAGGCTTTAAAAATTCTTTTTGGAGCATGTGTGAATGGACATTGAAGAGCCCATGGAGGCCTATCAGGAAAAACCTAATATCCCCACATAAAAACTGAATAAAAGGCATCTGTGAAACTGTTTGGGATGTGAGAATTCATACCACAGAGTTAAACTTTTCTTTTGATTCAGCAGGTTGGAAACACTCTTTTTGGAAAATCTGTGAAGGTGCATTTGTGAGTCCATTGAAGTTTATAAGAAAAAGCTGAACCTCCTTTGATAAAAACTGAAAAGAAGCTATCTGTTAAACTGATTTGTGATGTGCGGCTTCATCTCATAGAGTTAAGACATTCTCTTGATTCATCAGGTTGGAAACCCTCTTTTTGGAGAATCTGTGAAGGGACATTTGGGAACTCATTGAGCCTGTGGGGAAAAACAAAATATCCCCAGATAAAAACTAGAAAGAAGCTATCTGTGAAACTGCTTTGTGATGTGTGGATTTATATCACTGAGTTAAAACTTTCGTTTTATTCAGCAGGTTGGAAACTCTCTTTTTGGAGAATTGGTGAAAGAACATTTTGTGGCCATTGAGCTGTATAAGGAGAAACCAATTATCTCCAGATATATCCAGAAAGAATTATCTCCAGATATATCTGTGACCTTGCTTTGTGATGTGTGGATTCATCTCACAGAATCAAAAATTTCTTTTGATTCACCAGGTGGGAAACACTCTTTTTAGACAATCTGCAAGGGGACATTTTGGAGCCCAGAGAGACCTACAGAAAAACACTGAATATCCCCAGATAAAATCTGCAGGTTGGAAAAACTCTTTATGGAGAATCTGCAAAGAGAAACTTGGGAGCCCAAAGATGTATACGAGAATAAACAACATATCACTGGATAAAAACTAGAAAGAAGCAATCTGTGAAACTGCTTTGTGATGTGTGGTTTTAACTCAGAGTTAAGCATTTCTTTTGATTTAACACATTGTAAACCCTCTTTTTCTAGAATAGGCAAAGGGACATTTGGGCGACCATGGAGGCCTAAGGTGAGAAACCGAGTATACTCAGATAAAAAGTAGAAAGGGTCCAGTCTCCAACTCCCAGCGCGAGCAACACAGAAGACTGGTGATTTCTGCATTTTGAACTGAGGTACTGGGGTCATCTCACTAGGGAGTGCCGGACAATCGATGCTGGTCAGCTGCTGCAGCCCGACCAGTGAGAGATGAAGCAGGGCGAGGCATCGCCTCACCTGGGAATTGTAAGGGGGAAGGGAATCCCTTTTCCTAGCCAAGGGAACTGAGACACACAACACCTGGAAAATCGGGTAACTCCCACCCCAATACTGCGCTTTAAGCAAATGGGCACACGAGGAGATTTTACCCCACACCTGGCCAGGAGAGTCCCAAGCCCACGAAGCCTCCCTCATTGCTAGCACAGCAGTCTGCGATCTAACCACAGGGCAGCAGCGAGGCTGGGGGAGGGGCGCCCGCCATTGCTGAGGCTTA
>NW_012119822.1:108717-109885 GCF_000951035.1 Colobus angolensis palliatus | reverse complement strand
AACCACAGGGCAGCAGCGAGGCTGGGGGAGGGGCGCCCGCCATTGCTGAGGCTTAAGTAGGTAAACAAAGCCGCTGGGAAGCTCAAACTGGGTGGAGCTCACAGCAGCTCAAGGAAACCTGCCTGTCTCTGTAGACTCCACCTCTGGGGACAGGGCACAGCAAAAAAAAACAAAAATAAAAGCAGCAGACCTCTGCAGATGCAAAGGACTCTGTCTGACAGCTTTGAAGAGAGCAGTGGATCTCCCAACATGGAGGTTGAGATCTGAGAAGGGACAGACAGCCTGCTCAAGTGAGTAGCCTAACTGGGAGACATCCACCACTAGGAGCAGTTTGACACCCCACACCTCACAGGGTGGAGTACACCCCTGAGAGGAAGCCTCCAAAGTAAGAATCAGACAGGTACATTCGCTGTTCAGCAATATTCTATCTTCTGCAACCTCTGCAGCTGAAACCCAGGCAAACAGGGTCTGGAGTGGACCTCAAGCAATATCCAACAGACCTACAGCTGACGGTCCTGACAATTAGAAGGAAAACTATCAAACAGGAAGAACACCTATACCAAAATCCCATCAGTACGTCACCATCATCAACCATGAAGGAGCTAGAGACACAAAAACCCTCCAAAAAATCAATGAATCCAGGAGCTGGTTGTTTGGAAAGATCAACAAAATTAACAGACCGCTAGGAAGACTAATAAAGAAGAAAAGAGAGAAGAATCAAATAGATGCAATAAAAAATGATAAAGGGGATATCCCCACCGACCCCACAGAAATACAAACTACCATGAGAGAATACTATAAACACCTCTATGCAAATAAACTAGAATATCTAGAAGAAATGGATAATTTCCTGGACACTTACACTCTTCCAAGAATAAACCAGGGAGAAGGCGAATCCCTTAATAGACCAATAGCAGGCTCTGAAATTGAGGCAATAATTAATAGCCTACCAACAAAAAAAAGTGCAGGACCAGATGGATTCACAGCTGAATTTTACCAGAGGTACAAGGTGGAGCTGTTACCATTCCTTCTGAAACTATTCCAATCAATAGAAAAAGAGGGAATCCCTCCTAACCCATTTTATGAGGCCAACATCATCCTGATACCAAAGCCTGGCAGAGACACAACAAAAAAAGAGAATTTTAGACCAATATCCCTGACGAACATC
>NW_012119822.1:107153-108646 GCF_000951035.1 Colobus angolensis palliatus | reverse complement strand
GAACATCGATGCAAAAATCCTCAATAAAATACTGGCAAACCGGATTCAGCAGCACATCAGAAAGCTTATCCATCATGATCAAGTGGGCTTCATCCCTGGGATGCAAGGCTGGTTCAACATTGGCAAATCAATAAATGTAATGCAGCATATAAATAGAACCAAAGACAAGAACCACATGATTATCTCAATACATGCAGAAAATACTTTCGACAAAATTCCACAGCCCTTCATGCTAAAAACGCCCAATAAATTCGGTATTGATGGAACCTACCTCAAAATAATAAGAGCTATTTATGGCAAACCCACAGCCAATATCATACTAAATGGGCAAAAACTGGAAAAATTCTCTTTGAAAACTGGCAGAAGACAGGCATGCCCTCTCTCACTACTCCTATTCAACATAGTGTTGGAAGTTCTGGCTAGGGCAATCAGGCAAGAGAAAGAAATCAAGGGTATTCAGTTAGGAAAAGAAGAAGTCAAATTGTCCCTGTTTGCAGATGACATGATCGTATATTTAGAAAACCCCATTGTCTCAGCCCAAAATCTCCTTAAGCTGATAAGCAACTTCAGCAAAGTCTCAGGATACAAAATTAATGTGCAAAAATCACAAGCATTCTTATACACCAGTAACAGACAAACAGAGAGCCAAATCATGAATGAACTTACATTCACAATTGCATCAAAGAGAATAAGATACCTAAGAATCCAACTTACAAGGGATGTGAAGGACCTCTTCAAGGATAACTACAAACCACTGCTCAGCGAAATAAAAGAGGACACAAACAAATGGAGGAACATACCATGCTCATGGATAGGAAGAATCAGTATCGTGAAAATGGCCCTACTGCCCAAGGTTATTTATAGATTCAATACAATCCTCATCAAGCTACCAATGAGTTTCTTCACAGAATTGGAAAAAAACTTCTTTAAAGTTCACGTGGAACGAAAAAAGAGACCGCATTGCCAAGACAATCCTAAGTCAAAAGAACAAAGCTGGAGGCATCACGCTACCTGACTTCAAACTTTACTACAAGGCTACAGTAACCAAAACAGCATGGTACTGGTACCAAAACAGAGATATAGACCAATTGAACAGAACAGAGTCCTCAGAAATAATACCACACATCTACAGCCATCTGATCTTTGACAAAAACAAGATATGAGGAAATGATTCCCTATTTAATAAATGGTGCTAGGAAAATTGGCTAGCCATAAGTAGAAAGCTGAAATTGGATCCCTCCCTTACTCTTTATACGAAAATTAATTCAAGATGGATTAGAGACTTAAATGTTAAACCTAATACCTTAAAATCCCTAGAAGAAAACCTAGGTAGTACCATTCAGGACATAGGCATGGGCAAGGACTTCATGTCCAAAACACCAAAAGCAACGACAGCAAAAGCCAAAATTGACAAATGGTATCTAATTAAACTAAAGAGCTTCTGCACAGCAAAAGAAACTACCATCAGAGTGAACAGGTAACATACAGAATGG
>NW_012119822.1:95231-106624 GCF_000951035.1 Colobus angolensis palliatus | reverse complement strand
GGTATATACCCAAAGGATTATAAATCATGCTGCTATAAAGACACATGCACACGTATGTTTATTGTGGCACTATTCACAATAGCAAAGATTAGAATCAACCCAAATGTCCATCTGTGACAGATTGGATTAATAAAATGTGGCACATATACACCATGGAATACTATGCAGCCATAAAAATGGATGATGGATGAGTTTGCATCCTTTGTAGGGACATGGATGCAGCTGGAAACCATCATTCTTAGCAAACTATCACAAGAACAGAAAAGCAAACACCGCATGTTCTCACTCATAGGTGGGAACTGAGCAATGAGATCACTTGAACTCGGGAAGTGGAATATCACACACCGGGGCCTATCATGGGGAGGGTGGAGGGGAGAGGGATTGCATTGGGAGTTTTATCTGATATAAATGGCGAATTGATGGGTGCTGACGAGTTGATGGGTGCAGCAGACCAACATGGCACACGTATACATATGTAACAAGCCTGCACGTTATGCACGTGTACCCTAGAACTTAAAGTATAATAAAAAAAATAGTAGAAAGGAACTATATGTGAAACAGCTTTGTGATGGGTGGATTCATCTCACAGAGTGAAACTTTTCATATACCACAGGTTGGAAACGCTTGTTGGAAAATCTGCAAAAGGACATTTGGGATTCCATTGAGGCATACTGGGAAAAAAAGAATATTCCCAGATAAAAACTAGAAAGAAGCTATCTGTCAAACTTCATTGTGATGTGTCATTTCACCTCACAAAATTACACCTTTCTTTTAATTCAGCAGATTGGCAACACTCTAATTGGAGAATCTGCAAAAGATCCTTTGGGAGCCCATTATGGCCCATGGGGTAATAATAGACATCCCCAGATACAAACTAGATAGAAGTTATCTGTGAAACTGCTTTGTGGTGTGTAAATTCATCTCACAGTGCTAAGCCTTCCTTCTGATTAATCAGGTTGGAAACACTCTTTTTGTGGAATCTGTCAATGGACATTTGGGAGCCCTTTGAGGCCTATGGGGAAAACCTGAATATCACCAGATAATAATAAAAAGAAATGGCCTGTGAAACAGTTTTGTGATGTGTGAATTCTCCTCACAGAGGTAAATTTTCTTTTGATTCAGTAGATTGGAAGTACTCTTACTGGAGAATTTGTGAAATGACATTTGGTAGCCCATTGTGGTCTATGGGAAAAACATAATATCCCCAGATAGAAATTAGTAAGAAGCTATCTGTGAAACTGCTTTGTGATGTGTAGATTCCTTTAAGAGAGTTAAAACTTTTTTTGATTCAGACGGTTGGAAAGATTATAAATGGAGAATCTACTAAGGGACATTTGGGAGATGTTTTAGGCCTATGGGGAAAAACTGAATATCCCTATATATAACTTGAAAGAAACTATCTGTGAAACTGCTTTGTGTTGTGTGCATTCCTCTCCCAGAGTTGAATCTTTCTTTTGATTCAGCAAGTTGGAAATATTCTTTTTGGAGAATCTGCAAAGCGACATTTGAAAGCCCATGAGGCTTAAGGGGAAAATTGCATATACCTAGAAAAAAACCAGAAAGGAACAATGTGTCAAGCTGAGCTGTGATGTTTGCATTCATTGTATGAAGTTAAATATTTGTTCCCATTCAGAAGGTTGGAAACACTTTATTTCGAGAATATGGGAAGTGACATTTGGGAGCACATGGAAGCCTATGTTTCCCCCGATAAAATCTGGAAAGGAGCCATCTGTGAAACTGTTTTTTGATGTGTGGATTCACCTCATAGAGATAAATCTTTCTTTTGTTTCAGCAGGTTTGAAACACTCTTTTGGTAGAGTATGTGAAGGGACATTTGGGCGCCCATTGAGGTCTATGGGGAAAAACAGAAAGTCCCCTTACAAAAACTAGAACAAATCTTTCTGTTAAACTACTTTGTGATGTGTGGATTCATCTCACAGAGGTAAGTATTTCTTTTGATTCAACACGTTAAAAACACTCTTTTTGGAGAATCTGCAAAGGGACTTTGGTGAGTCCTTTGAGGCCTCTTGGGAGAAATGGAATATACCCAGATAAAGCAAGAAAGAAGCCATGTGTCAAACTGCTTTGTGATGTGTGAATTTATCTCACATAATTAAGCCATTCTTATGACTTAGCAGGTTGGAAACACTCTTTTTGGAGAATCTGTGAAGGAATATTTAATAGTCTTTTAATGCCTATGGGGAAAAATGGAATATCCCCCATAGAAAAACTACAAAGAGGCTATCTGTGAAACTGCTTTGTGATGTGTGGATTCATCTCACAGAGTTAAACCTTTCTTTTGATTCAGCTTGTTTGAAACTCTCTTTTTGGAGAATCTGTGAAAAGACACTTGGGAGCCTATTGAGGCCTACAAAATTAAACGACATACCCCCAGATAAAAAATTGAAAGACTCCATCTGTGAAACTACTTTGTGATGTATGGATTCATCTCACAAAGTTAAGGCTTTCTTTTGATTCAGCCTTTTGGAAACAATTTTTTGTAGGATTGGCAATGAGATATTGGGGAGCCCATTGAGGCCTATCGGGAAAAATTGAATATTTCCAGATTAAAACTGAAAAAGGCTATCTGTGAAAGGGCATTGTGATTTTTGGATTTATCTCACAGAGTTAACCCTTTCTTTTGAGAAAACACGTTGGAAACACTCTTTTTGGAGGGTCTGCCATGGGACATTTAGTAATCCATTGAGGCCTATGGGGAAAAATTGAATATCCCTAGAAAGAAGGTATGCTATCTGTGAAACTGCTTTGTGATTTATGGACTCATCACACAGAGTTAAACATTTCTTTTGATTAAGCAGGTTGTAAACACTCTTGTGGTAAAATCTGCAAGTGGACATTTGGGAACCCATTGAGGCCTATGGGAAAAACTGAATATCCCCAGTCCAAACTGGAAAGCAGCTATCTGTGAAACTGCTGTGTGAGGGGTGGATTCATCTCACAGTATTAAAACTTTTTTTGATCAACAGGTGGAAACACTTTTTTTAGAGAATACACGAAGGGACATTTGGGAGCCTATTGATGCATATGAGGAAAAGCAGAACATTTCCCAATGAAAATTAAAATGAAGATATCCACAAAACTGCATTGTGATGTGTGGCATCATCTCACAGAATTTGCTTTTCTTTTTATCCAGCAGGCTGAAAACACTCTTTTTGGAGAATCTGCAAAGGTACACTTGGAAGCCCATTGAGGCCTAAGGGGAAAAATTGAACATCCCTGGATGAAAACTACAGTGAATCTATCTATGAAACTACTTTATCATGTGTGGATTCACCTTAAAGAGGTAAACTTTAATTTTGATTCAAAAGGTTGGAAACACTCTTTTTATAGTATCTGTGAAAGAACATTTGTGAGCCCACTGAGGCCTATGGGGAAAAACCGAATATCCCCACATAAAAACCAGAAAAAAGATATCTGTGAAACTGGTTTGTGATGTGTAGATTCATTTCACAGACTTCATCCTTGCTTTTGATATAGAAGGTTGGAAACACTTGTTCTGTATAATCTGTGAAGGAACAGTTGGCAGCCAATTGAGGCTGATAGAAAATACCTGAATATCCCAAGATAAAAACTAAAAAGGATCTCTTCATGAAGCTGCTTTATGATGTGTGGATTCATCTCAAAGAGTTAAACCTTTCTTTAGGTTTAGGAGCTTGTAAACATTATTTTTGTAGAATCTGCAAAGGAACATTTGGGAGCCTGTTGAGGCCTACGGGGTAAACAAGAATATCTACAAATAAAAACTAGAAAGAACTTATCCATGAAACTGCTTTGTGATGTGTGGATTCATCTCACAAGGATAAAACTATTTTGATCCAGGAGGTTTGAAACACTCCTTTTGTAGAATCTGTGAAGGGACAATTAGGTGCCCATGGAGGCTTAGAGGAAAATGGCATTTCCCCAGATAAAATCTAGGAAGAAGCTATCTATGAAACTCCTTTTTGATGTATGCATTCATCTCACAGAGTTACACTTTCCCTTTGATTCAGCAGGTTAAAAACATGCTTTTTGGAGAATCTGCAAAGGAACATTTCGAAGCCCATTGAGGCCTGTGGGGAAAAACCAAATATCACCATTTGAAAAGTAGAAAAGAGCTATCTGTGAAACTGCTTTGTGATGTGTGGATTCATCTCACAAAGCTAAACATTTCTCTTTATTCAGCAGGTTGGAAACGCTCTTTTTTTAGAAATTTCAAGTGGACATTTGGGAGCCCATTGTATCCTATGGGGAAAAACAAAATATCCCTAGAGAAAAACTCCAAGAACCTATCTGTGTAGCTGCTTTGTGATATGTGGATTCATCTCACAGAATTAAACCTATGTCTCAGTTCAGGAGGTTGGAAACACCTCTATTTTATAATCTGTGAAGGGAAATTTGAAGCCCATGGAGGCCTATGTGGAATCCCAAATATCCCCAGGTAAAAACTAGAAAGAAGCTATCTGTGAAAATGCTTTGTGATATTTGGATTCATCTCACAGAGTTAAAGGTTTCTTTTGATTTAGCAGATTGGAAAAACTCCTTATGGAGAATTTGTGAAGGGAAATTTGGGAACCCAGTGTGGTCTGTGGGGAAAAACCGAATATCTCCAGATAAAAACTAGAAAGAAGCTATCTGTGAAACTGCTTCATGATATGTGGATTCATCACACAGAGTTAAACTGTTCTTTTGATTCAGGAGGTTAAAACCACTTTTGTAGAATCTGTAAAGGGACATTTTGGAGCTCATTTTGGTCTACAGGAAATAACTGAAAATGCCGTATAAAACTATAAAAACTATCCCTCAAACTGGTTTTAATTGCTGATTCAACTCACCGAGTTAAAATTTTCTTCGATTCAGCTGTTTGGAAATTCTCTTTTTGGCGAATCTGTGATACCACATTTGGAAGCCCTTTGAGGCTTGTGAGGATAAACAGATACAAAGTAAAATATAGCTATCTGTGAAACTTTTTTGTGGTGTTTGGATTCATCTCACACAGTTAAAGGTTTCATTTGATTCAGCAGGTTGGAAACACTCTTTTCAGAGACTCTGCAAAGGGATATTTGGGAAGACTTTGAGGCCTATGGGGAAAGAATGGAATATCCTCAGATAAAAACTAGGAAGAACTTATATGTGAAACTTCTTTGTGATGTATGGATTCATCTCACAGAGTTAAAACTTTCTTTTGATGCACCAAGTTGGTAACATTCTTTTTGGACATTCTGCAAAGGGTCATTTGGGAGTTCATTGAGACCTGTGGAGAATAACAAAATATCCCCAGATAAAAGCTCGAAAGAATCTGTCTTTGAAACTGCTTTGTGACGTAGGCATTCATCTCACAAAGTTAAATCTTACTTTTAGTTCAGCAGGTTGGAAACACTCTTTGAGGAGAATCTGTGAAGTCATATTTGTGAGTGCATTGAGGCCTTTGGGGAAAAACTAAATATCCCCAGATAAAAACTAGAAAGCAGCTATTTGTGAAAGTAAAATGTGAGGTGTGGATGCATCTCGGAGAGTTAACCTTTCTTTTGATTCAGCAGGTTGGAAAAACTCCTTTTTTAGAGTCTGCGAAGAGACATTTGGGAAGCCATTGAGGCCAATGGAAAAAAGCTACTATCCCTAGTTAAAAATCAGAAAGAAGCTATCTGTGAAACTTCTTTGTGATGTGTGGACTAATCTCACAGGAGTAAACCTTTCTTTTGATTTAGAATTTTGGAAACACTCTTTCTGCAGTACCTTTGAAGGGATTTTTGGGAGCCTATTAAAGCCTAGGAGAAAAAAAGGAATATCCCCATATAAAAACTAGGAAGATGCTCTCTGTGAAACTGCTTTGTGATGTGTGGATTCATCTCACAGAGTTAAACCTTAGATATAATCCAGCAGTTTGGAAACACTCTTTTAGTAGAATCTGTGAAGGGACATTTGGGAGCCCGTTCAGGCATATGGTTAAAAACAGAATATTCCCAGATAAAACGAGGAAGAAGCTATGCATGAAACTGGTTTTTTATGTGTATATTCAACTCTCAGAGTTAAACCTTCATTTCGGTCCAGCTGGTTGAAAACACTTTTTGGAGAATCTGTGATGGGACATTTTTGTGCCATTTGAGACCCATGGGGAAAAAGCAAATATCTCCAGATAAAAAAAAGAGACAATCTGTGGAACTGCTTTGTAATGTGTGGATTCATGTCACAGAATTAACCATTTCTTTTGATTCGGCAATTTAGAACCAGTTCTTTTGGATAGTCTATGAACAGACATTTGGGAGCCCATTGAGGCCTATGGGAAAAAACAGAACATCCCCAGATAAAAACTAGAAAGAAGCTATCCGTGAAACTTCTTTGTGATGTGTGGATTCACCTCACAGAGGTGAAGGTTTCATTTGATTCAGAAGGTTGGAAACACTCCTTTTGGAGAATCTACTAGGGGGACATTTGGGAGCCCATTGAGGTCTATGGGGAAAAATGATTATCCACATATAAAAACTAGGAAGGAGCCACCCATGAAACTGCTTTATTATGTGTGGATTCATCTCTCAGAGTTAAAACTTTCTTTTGATGCAGCAGGTTGGAAATACTCTTTTTGTAGAATGTGAAGGGACATTTGGAGCCCATTGAAGTCTATGGGGAAAACATGAATATTCTGTTATAAAAACTTTAAAGAAGTTATCCATGAAACTGCTTTTTGATGTGTGGGTTTATCTCACAGAGTTAAACCTTTCTTTTGATTCAGCAGGTTTGGAACTCTCTTTTTGTAGACTCTCCAAAAGGACATTTGAGAACACATTGAGACCTTAGGGACAAAATAGAGTATCCCCAGATAAAAACTAGAATAAAAGCTGTCAGAGAAACTGCTTTGTGATGTGTGGATTCATCTAATAGTGTTAATCCTTTTTTTCAGCAGGTTAAAACAATTCTTTTTGTAGTGCTTTGTCATGTATGGATTCATATCTCAGAGTTAAACATTTCCTTGGATTCAGCAGGCTGAAAACATTCTTTTTGTAGAATCTGCAAAGGCACATTTAAGAGACCATAAGGCATCTTTGGAAAAACAGAACACTCCCAGATGAAAACTAGAAAGAAGCTATACGTGAATCTCCTTTGTGATGTGTGGATTCATCTCTCAGAGTCAAACCTTCCTTTCGATTCAGCAGGTTGGAAGCAATCTTTTTGGAGAATCTGTGAATGCACATTTTGGAGTCCATTGAGGCCTATGGGGAAAAACCAAATATCCCCAGATAAAAAGCAGAAAGAAACTATCTGTGAACGTTCTTTCTGAAGTGTGGATTCATCTCACAGGATTAAACCTTTCTTTTGATTCAGTAGGTTGAAAACACTCTTTTGGAGAATCTGAGAAGGGACATTTGGGTGCTATTGAGGTTTGTGGGGAAAGGCCGAATATTCTCAGATGAAAACTAGAAAGAAACTATCTGAGAAACTGATTTTGGATGTGTGGATTTATCTCACAAAATTAAACTTTTCTTTTGATTCAGCAGGATGGAACTCTCTTTTTGTAGAATCTCCAAAAGGACATTTGAGAAAACATTGAGACCTTAGTGACAAAACTGAGTATCCCCAGATAAAAACTAGAAAAAAGTTGTCAGAGAAACTTCTTTGTTATGTGTGGATTCATCTCACAGAGATGAAACTTTCTTTTGAATCAGTGGGTTGGAAAAACTCTATTTTTAGAACCTGTGAAGGAACATTTGGGAGCCCATTGAGGATTATGTGAAAAAGCCGAATATCCCCACATAAAAACTAGAAAGGATCTATATATGAAACTGCTTTCTGATGTGTGGATTCATCTCACAGAGAACAACCTTTCTTCTGAATGAGCAAGTTGGAAACATTATTTTTGTAGGATCTGCAGAGACATTTGGGAGCCTATTGAGGTCTGTGGGAAAAACTGAACGCTCCAGAGAAAAACTAGAAAAAAGTATCTGCAAAACTGCTTTGTTATGTGTTGATTCATCTCACAGAATTAAATATTTCTTTTGATTAAGCAGGTTGGAAGCACTCTTTTCGGATTATCTGTGAAGGCACATTTGAGAGCCCATTAGGTCTCTGGGGAAAAACCTTTTATAACCAGATAAAAACTAAAGAGACGCTTTCTGTGAAACTGTGTTGTGATGTTTGGATTCATCTCACAGAATTAAATCTTTTTGTTGATTGAGTATGTTGTAAATACTAGTTTTGGAGGATCTGCAAGTAGACATTTGAGAGCCCATTGAGGCCTATAGAAAAATACTGAATATCCAAAGATAAAAACTGGAAAGAAGCTATCTGTTAAACTAGTTCATGGTATGTGGATTCATCTTACAGAGTTAAACCTTTCTTTTGATTCAGCAGGTTGGTAGCACTTATTTTGGAGAATCTGCTAAAGGACATTTGGGAGCCCATTGAAGCCTAGGGGGGAAAACTGGATATACCTAGATAAAAACTAGAATCTATCTGTGAAACAGTTTTGTTGTGTGTAAATTCATCTCAAAGAAGTAACCCTTTCCTTTGATTCAGCAGTTTGAAAACACTTTTCTCTGGGGTAACTGTGAAGGTACATTTGGGTGCCCAATGAGGTCTATAGGAAAAAGCTGAGTATCCCCAGAAAAAAACTAGAAATAAGCTATCTGTGAAATTGCTTTGCGATGTGTGGATTCATCTCACAGAGTTAAACCTTTCTTTTGATTCAGCGGGTTGGAAACATTATCTTTGGAGAATCTGCAAACGGACATTTGGGAACCAATTGAGGCCTATCAGGAAAGTCAGACTATTCTTAGATAAAAACTATTAAGAAGCTATCCGTGAAACTGCTTTGTGATGTATGGATTCATCTCACAGACGTAAACCTTTCTTCAGGATTAGCAGGTTGGAAACGTTCCTTTCAGAGAATCTGCTAAGGGAGATTTGGAAGCCCATTGAGGTCTAAAGGGATAAACAGAATACACCCAGATAAAAACTGGAAAGATGTTATCTGTGAAAATGCGTTGCTATGTGTTGATTCATCTCACTGATTGTCATCTTAATTTTGATAAAGCAGGTTGGAAACACTCTTAATGGAGAACCTTCATAGGGAAATTAGGGAGCACATTGAGGCCTATTGGGATAACCGAATATTCAAGGAAAAAAAATAGAAAGAAGCTATCTGTGAAACTGCTTTGAGATGTGTGGATATATCTCTGGCAGTTAAACATTTCTTTTGATTCCACAGGTTAAAAATGCTCTTTTGGGAGAATCTGTGAAGGGACATTTGGGAGCCCATTGAGGCCTATGGGTAAAAAGTGAATATCACCAGATAAAAATTAGATAAAAGCTATCTGTGAAACGGTTTTGTGATGTGTACATTCATCTCACAGAGCTAAACCTTTCTTTTGATTCAGCAGTTTGGAAACCCTTTATTTTTTAGTATCTGTGAAGGCACATCAGGGTGCCCAATGAGGTCTATGGGGAAAAACTGTATATCCCCAGACAAAAACTAGAAATAAGCTATCTGTGAAACGGTTTTGTGATGTGTGGATTCATCTCACAGAGTAATAAGTTTCTTTTCATCCAGCAGGTTGGAAAGACTCTTGTTGGAGAATTTATGAAGGGACATTTGGGATACCATTGAGGCCTACGGCAAGAACAAAAACAAAAACAAATATCCCCAGATGAAAACTAGAAAGAAGCCATCTGTGAAACTGCTTTGTGATTTGGGGATTCATCTCACTGAGTTAATCCTTTTTATTTTTTTATTCAGCAGGCTAGGAACACTCTTTTTTTTTTTCTTTTTTTTTTCTTTTTTTTTATTATGCTTTAAGTTCTAGGGTACATGTGCATAACGTGCATCATGGGGAGGGGGGAGGGGGGAAGGATTGCATTGGGGAGTTATACCTGATATAAATAATGAATTGATGGGTGCTGACTAGTTGATGGGTGCAGCACACCAACATGGCACAAGTATACAAGGAACACTCTTTTTAGAGAATCTGTGATGGGACATTTGGGAGCCCATTGAGGCCTATGGGGAGAAACCGAATATCCCCAGATAAAAACAAAAAACAAGTTATCTGTGAAACTGCTTTGTGACATGTGGATTCATCTCACAGAGTTAAACCTCTCTTTTTATTCAGCAGTTTGGAAACAATATTTTGGAGCATCTTCGAAGTGACATTTGGGAGGCATTTGAAGGCTATGGGGCAAAATTGAATATCCCCAGATAAAAACTAGAGCAAAGCTATTTGCAAAACTCTTTCTTGATATGTTGATTCATCTCACAGAGTTCAACCTTTGTTTTGATTCAACATGTTGGAAACACTCTTTTTGGGGAATCTGTGAAGAGACATTTGGGAGCCCATTGAGGCCTATGCAGACAAACTGAATATCCCCAGATATAAACTACCAAGAAGCCATCTGTGAAATTGCTTCATCATGTGTAGATTCATTTAATAAAGTTTAAACTTTCTTTTGATTCAGCAGGTTGGAAACACTCCTTTTGTAGAATCTGCAAAGGGACATTTAGGAGCCCATCAAGGTCTATGGGGAAACACTAAATATCTCCAGATAAAAACTAAAAAGAAGCTATCCGTGCATGACACTGCTTTGTGATGTGTGAGTTCCTCCCATGGTACTAAACCTTTATTTTGATTCAGAAGGTTGGAAACACTATTTTTGTAGGATCTGTGAATGGACATTTGGGAGCCCATAGAGGTCTAGGGGAAAAATCATATATCCCCAGATAAAAACTAGAAACACGTTATCTGGAAAACTGCTTTGTGAGCTGTGGATTAATCTCACAGTGCTAAAACTTTCTTTTGACCCAGGAGTTTGGAAACACTTTTTTTACAAAATCTGTGAAGAGACATTTGAGAGCCCATTGAGGCCTATGAAAAAAATACCCGAATATAAACAGAAAAAAACTGGAAAGAATTTTTTCATAAAACCACATTGTGTTGTGTGGATTCATCACACAGAGTTACACCTTTCTTTAAATTCAGCAGATTGGAAATACTCTTTTTGGAGAATCTGCAAAGGAACATTTTGTAGCCCATTTTGGCCAATGGTAATAAAATGAATATACCCAGACAAAATCAAGACAGAAACTCTCTGAGAAACTACTTTGTGAAGTGTGGATTCATCTCACACAGTTAAGACTTTCTATTGATTCAAAAGGTTGGATGGCCGGGCACGGTGGCTCAAGCCTGTAATCCCAGCACTTTGGGAGGCGGAGATGGGTGGATCACGAGGTCAGGAGATCGAGACCATCCTGACTAACACAGTGAAACCCCATCTCTACTAAAAACTACAAAAAACTAGCCGGGCGACGTGGGGGCGCCTGTAGTCCCAGCTACTCGGGAGGCTGAGGCAGGAGAATGGCGTGAGCCCGGGAGGTGGAGCTTGCAGTGAGCTGAGATCCGGCCACAGCA
>NW_012119822.1:92294-95181 GCF_000951035.1 Colobus angolensis palliatus | reverse complement strand
CCCGGGAGGTGGAGCTTGCAGTGAGCTGAGATCCGGCCACAGCACTCCAGCCTGGGTGACACAGCGAGACTCTGTCTCAAAAAAAAAGGTTGGAAATCGTCTTTTTGGAGAATCTGCAAAGGGACATTTGGAGGCTCATTTAGGCTTTTATCCCCACATAAAAACTAGATGGAAGTTATTTGCAAAACTGCTATTTGATGTGTGGATTCATCCTAGAGAGAGTGAAATATATGTTTTGATTCAGAAGGTAGCAAACACTTTTTGTGGAGAATCTGCAAAAGGACATTTGGGAGCCCACTGAGGTCTAGGCAGAGACACAGAATATCCCCAGATAAAAACTAGAAAGAAGCTGTCTGTGAAACTGCCTTGTGATGTGTGGATGTGTATCATGGAGTTAAAACTTTCTTTTGATTCAACAAGTTGGAAACACTTTTTTTGGAGAATCTTTGAAAGGACATTTGGGAGCCCATTGAGGCATATTGGGAAAAACCAAATATGCCTAAATAATAACTAGAAAGAAGTTCTCTGTGAAACCGCTCCATGATTTGGGGATTCATCACAAAGATTTAAATCTTACTTTTGAATCAGTACATTGGAAACACTCTTTTTGGAGTTTCTGCAAAGGGACATTTTGTAGCCCATTGATGCCTATGGGGAAAACTTGAATATCCTTAGATAAAATCTAGAAAAAACTATCTGTAAAACTCTCTTGTAATAAGTGGATTCATCTCACAGAGTTACACTTTTCTTTTGATTCAGCAGGTTGGAAACAGTCCTTTTGGAAAATCTACAAAGGGACTCTTGGGAGTCCATTGGTGAATATGGGACTAAACCAAATATCCCCTGATAAAAACTAGAAAGAAGCTATCTGTGAAACTGCTTTGTGATGTGTGAATTTATCTCACGGAGTTAAACCCATTCTGGAAAATCTGTGAACAGTCATTTGGGAGCCCATATGGCTTATGGGGATAAACCGAATGTCCCCAGATAAAAACTAGGAAGAAGCTATTTGTGAAACTGCTTTGTGATGTATCCATTAATCTTACAGAGCTAAACTTGTCTTTTGATTCAGCAGCTTGGAAACACTCATTTTGGAGAGTCTGTGAAGGGACATTTGGTAGCCCATTGATGCCTCTGGGAAAAAACTGAATATCCCATGTATAAACTAGAAAGAAGTGATCTGTGAAACTGCTGTTGGAGATGTGGATTCATTTCACAGAACTAAACCATTTCCTTGATAAAGCAAACTAGAAATACTTCTTTTGTAGTATCTGCAGAGGGACATTTGGAGTCCTTTAAGTCCTATAGGGAAAAACAGAATATCCTCAGATAAAAACTAGAAAGAAACTATCTGTGAAACTGCTTTGTGATGCATAGATTCATCTAATAGAGTTAAAACTTCCATTTGATTCAGCAGGTTGGAAAGACCCTTTTTGTAGAATCTGAGAAGGAACATTAGAGAACCCATTGAAGCCTCTGGGGAAAAGCAGAATATCCCCAGATAAAACCTAGAAAGAAAATATTTGTGAAACCGCTTTGTGGTGTGTCGATTCATCTCACAGAGTTAAACTTTCTCTTGACTCAGCTGGTTGGAAGCACTCTTATTGTGGAATCTCTGAATGGCGATTTGAGAGCCCACTGGGACCAATGAGTAAAAATTGAATATCCCAAGATGAAAACTAGAAAGAAACTATGTGTGAAACTTCTTTGTGAGGTGTGGATTCATTTCACAGAGTTAAACCTATCTTATGATTCAGTAGGTTGGAAAAACCTTTTTGGGAGAATCTACGATGGAATATTTGGGAGCACATTGAGGCCTATGGGGAGAAAGCAAATATCCCCACATAAAAACGAGAAATAACCTTTCTTTAAAACTGGCTTGTGGTGCGTGGATTCATTTCACATAGGTATCCTTTCTTTTGATTCAGCAAGTTGAAAAAACTCTTTTTGTAAAATCTGCGAAGCAACATTGGGAGCTTACTTTGGCTCCTGGAAAACAACCCAATATCCCAAGATAAAAGCTAGAAAGAAGCCCTCTGTGAAACTACTTTGTGATGTGTGGATTCATCTCACAGATATAAACCTCTCTATTGAATCAGCAGATTGGAAACACTATTTCAAAAGAATTAGCAAAGGTACATTTGAGCCCATTGATGCCTAAGGTGAAAAACCAAATATCACCAGACAGTTACTATCAATAAGGTGAAACTTCTTTGTGATGTTTGGAATCATATCACACATTTAAACTTTTCCTTTGATTCAGCATGTTGGAAACACTCTCTTTGGAGAATTTGTGAAGGAATTTTAAGAGTCCATTGAGGCTTATAAAAAAAAAAAAAGAATATCCCCAGATAAAAACTAGAAAGAAGCTATTTGTGAAACTGCTTTGTGATGTGTTGATGTGCTCCACAGAGTAAAAATTTTCCTTTCATTCAGCACATTGGAAACACTCTGTTTTGAGAATCTGCAAAGAGAAAATTGTGAACCAACTGAAGCCTATAAGAAAAAAGCAAATATCCCCAGATAAAAACCAGAAAGAAGCTTTTTGTGAAACTCCTTTGTGATGTGCGGATTCATCTCACAAAGTTTAACCTTTCTTGTGATTTAGCAGGTTGGAACCACTCTTTCTGGAGAATCTGCACAAGGACATTTGGGAATCCATTGCAACCTATGGGGAAAAGATGAACGTCCTCAGATGAAAACTCGGAAGAATATATCTGAGAAGCTGACTTTTGATATGTGAATTCATTTCACAGAGTTAATCCTTTCTTTTGATTCTGCAAGTTACAAACGCTGTTTTTTTAAAAATTTTTATTATACTTTAAGTTCTAGGGTACATGTGCATAACGTGCAGGCTTGTTACATATGTATACTTGTGCCGTGTTGG
>NW_012119822.1:87692-90209 GCF_000951035.1 Colobus angolensis palliatus | reverse complement strand
TTCCCTATTTAATAAATGGTGCTGGGAAAATTGGCTAGCCATAAGTAGAAAGCTGAAACTGGATCCTTTCCTTACTCCTTATACGAAGAAATGCTATTTTTGGAGAATCGGTGAT
Source organism: Colobus angolensis palliatus (assembly GCF_000951035.1). Taxonomy (NCBI): domain Eukaryota; kingdom Metazoa; phylum Chordata; class Mammalia; order Primates; family Cercopithecidae; genus Colobus; species Colobus angolensis. Next base: position 90,094 of record NW_012119822.1, on the reverse strand, counting down.
GGGACATTTGGGAACCAATTATCACCTAAAAGGCAGAAGGAAATATCCCCAGATAGAAACAAGAAAGAAGCTATCTGTGAAACTGATTTACAATGTGGATTCACCTCACAGAGATAAACCTTTCTTTTGATTCAGCAGGTTGAAAACACTCTTTTTGGAGAATCTGTGAATGGGCATTTTAAAGACCATTGAGGCCTGTGGGAGAAAACCGAATATCCCTAGATAAAAACCAGAAAGAAGTGATCTCTTAAACTGCTTTGTCATGTGTTGATTCATCTCACAGAGTTAAACTTTTCTTTTGATTCAGCAGGTTGGAAACACTAGTTTTGTAGACTCTGTGAAGAGACATTTGGGAATCCAATGAGACCTATAGGGAAAAACAGAATTATTCAAATAAAAACTGTAAAGAAGTTAGCTGTGAAACTGATTTGTGATGTGTGCATTTGTCTCACAGAGAGCTAAATCATTCCTTTGATTCAGGAGGTTGGAAACACTCTTTTTGTAGACATTTTTGGGACATTAGGGAGCCTATTGAGGCCTATGGAATAGAACCAAAAACCTCCAGATAAAAACGAGAAAGAATCTATCTGACAAAGTGCTTTGTAATACGTGGATTCATCTCACACTGTTAAACCTTTGTTTTATTTATCGGGTTGGCAACACTATATTTGGAGAATCTGCAAAGGGACATTTTGGAGCCCATTGAGTCCTATGGATAAACACAGAAGATCCCAGATAAAAGCTAGAAAGAAGCTATGCGTGAAATTGTTTTGTGATGTATGGATGCATCTGACAGAGATAAAACTTTCTTTTGATTCAGCAGGTTGGAAACACTCTTTTTGAATAGTCTTGGAAAGGACATTTGGGAGCCCCTTGAGGCCTATAAAGAAAATCCAAATATTACCGGTAGAAAGTAGAAAGGAGCTATCTGTGAAACTGTTTTGTGAGAAGTGACTCATGTCACAGGGTTAAACTTATCTTTTGATTCAGAAGGTTGGAAAAACTCTTAAAGTAGAATTAGTGAAGGGACATTTGGGACCCCATTGAGGTCTAGGGGAAATAATGAATATTCCTAGATAAAAACTAGAAAGAAGCTATCTTTGAAACTGCTTTGTGACGTGTGCATTCATCATACAGAGTTAAATATTTCTTTGATTCAACAGGTTGAAAGCACTCTTTTTGGAGAATCTGTAAAGTGACATGTAGGAGCCCATTGAGGCCTATGGGGAAAAAACCAAATATCCTCAGATAAAAACTAGAAAGAAGGTATCTGTGAAACTGCTTTGTGATGTGTGGATTCATTTCACAGAGATAAAACTTTAATTTGATTCAACAGGTTGGAAACACTATTTTTGAAGAATCTGCAAAGGAATATTTGGGAGCCCATTGAGATCTATGGAAAAAAACAGAATATCTTCAGATGAAAACTAGAAAAAATCTACCTTTAAAGCTGATGTGTGATGGGTGTACTCATTTCACACAGTTAAAACTTTATTTTGATTCTTCAGGTTTGAAACACTTTTTTAGGAGAATATGTGAGGGGACAGTTGGGAGCCCATTGAGGCTTATGTGGCAAAAATGAATATCCCCAGATAAAAAACAGAAAGAAGCTATCTGTGAAACTGCTTTGTACATTCATCTCACTAAGGTAATTCTTTCTTTTGATTCAGCAAGTTGGAAACACTCTCTTTGGAAAATCTGTGAAGCGATATTTGGAAGCCCATTGAGGTCTATGGAGAAAAACTGAATATTTCCAAACAAGAACAAGAAATAAGCTATATCTGAAACTGCTATGTGGTGTGTGGATTCATCTCACCGAGTTAAACATTTCTTTTGATTCAGTTCATTGGAAATACTCTTTTTGGAGAATCTGTGAAGGGACATTTGGGAGCTCATTGAGGCCTACAGGGAAAAACAGAATGTCCCCAGATAAAAACTAGAAATAAGCTCTTTGTGAAACTGCTTTGTGATGTGTGGATTTATCTAACAGAGTTATAGCTTTCTTTGTATTCTTCACGTTGTATGCATTCTTTTTGAAGGATCTGTGAAGGGCCATTTGGGAGCCCTTTGAGGCCTAGGGGGAAAAAACAATATTTCCAGACAAATACTAGAAGGAAGTTATCTGTGAAAATGCTTTCTGATGTGTGATTTTATCTCAATCTGATTCAGAAGGTTTGAAACACTCTTTTGGAGAATCTGTGAAGGGATATTCGAAGCCCATTGTGGCCTAGGTGGAAAAACCCAATATCACCAGATAAAAACAAAACACAAGCTATCTGTGAAAATGCTTTGTGGTAGGCTACAGTAACCAAAACAGCATGGTACTGGTACCAAAACAGAGATATAGACCAATGGAACAGAACAGACTCCTCAGAAATAATACCACACATCTACAGCCATCT
>NW_012119822.1:69324-86638 GCF_000951035.1 Colobus angolensis palliatus | reverse complement strand
GAGGGATTGCATTGGGAGTTATACGTGATATAAATGATGAATTGATGGGTGCTGACGAGTTGATGGGTGCAGCACACCAACATGGCACAAGTATAAATATGTAACAAACATGCACGTTATGCATATGTACCCTAGAACTTAAATTATAATAAAAAAAGAAAATGCTTTGTGGCGTATGGATTCATCTCAAAGAGTTAAACCTTTCCTTTTATTCGGTGCATTGGAGAAAGTCTTTTTGGAGAATCTGCAAAGGGACATTTGGGAACCCATTGAGGCCTATGGGGAAAAACCGAATATTCCTAAAATAAAATTTGAAAGAATCTTTCTATGAAGCTGCTTTGTAATATGTGGATTCATATCCCATAGTAAAACATATTTTTTTTTTATTCATGAGATTGTAAACATTTTTTTTGGAGAATTTGTGAAGGGACATTTGGGAGGCCATTGAGGCCTCTGAGAAAAAACTGAATATTCCTAGAAAAAAGTTTGAAAGAAGCTAGTTGTGATACTACTTTGTGATGTGTGGATTCATCTCAAAGTGTTAAACATTTCTTTTAATTCAGTATATTGGAAACACTATTTCTGGAGTATTGTTGAAGGGATTTTGGAGTCCGTGTAGGCCTACAGTGAAGTTTCTTTGTGATGTGTGGATTCATCTCACAATGTTAAACATTTCTCTTGATACACCAGCTGGACACACTCATTTAGAAGAATCTGTGAAGCCACATTTAGGAGTTCATTGGGGCTGTGGGGAAAAAAAACCAACAAATATCCCCATATGAAAATGAAAAAGAAGCTATGAGACTGCTTTGTAGTTGTTTGGATTCGTCTCACAGAGTTAAGCCTTTCTTTTGATTCAGCAGGTTGGAAACATTTTATGGGGAATCTGAGAAGGGTGATTTTGGTGCCACTGAGGCCATGGGATAAAAAATAAATATCCTCAGATTGAAACTATAAAGAAGCTATCTGTGAAACTGTTTAGTAAAGTGTAAATTCATCGCACAGAGTAAAACCTTTCTGTTCATTCAACAGGTTGAAAACACTCTCTTTGCAGAATATGAAAATGGAAATTAGGGAGCCCATTGAGGAACTTACTAAAAAACAGAAAATCCCCAATTAAAAACAAGAAAAAAGATATTTGTGAAACAGGTTTTTGATGTACGGATTCCTCTCACAAAGTTAAAACTTTCTTATGATTCAGTAGTTCGAAAACCCTCTTTTTAAAGTATTTGCAAAAAGGCATTTGAGAGACCATTGAGGCCTATGGGGAGAAAGAGTATATCCCCAAATAAAAACTAGAAAGAAGCTATCTGTTACACTGCTTTGTGATGTGTGGATTTATTTCACAGAGGAAAGCATTTGCCTTGATTCAGTATGTTGGAAACTCTTTTTGTAGAATATGTGAAGGGACATTTCGAAGTCCATTGAGATCTGTGGGGGAAAAAACGATTATCATGATAAAAAACAGAAAAAAGCTATCTGTGAAACTACTTTGTGATGTGTAGATTCATCTCACAGAGTTAAACCTCCCCTTTATTTCAGCAACTTGAATGCACTGTTTTAGCAAACTCTGCAAAGCAAAGGGACATTTCAGAGTCCATTGAGGCCTATGGAAAAAAATGGAATATCCCACAAAAAAAATTAGAAAGAAATTACCTGGGAAACTGCTTTGTCGTGTGTGGATTCATCTCACAGAATTAAACCAATCTCCTGATTCAGCAGGCTGAAAACATTCTTTATGTAGAATGTATGAAGGGATATTTGGGAGCCCATTGAGGCCTATGAAAAAAACCTAATACCCAGATAAAAACTAGAAAAAATCTGTCTGTGAAACTGCTTTGTGATGCATGGATTCCTCTCACAGAGATAAAACTTTCTTTTCATTCAGCATGTTGAAAACACTCTTTTTGGAGAATATGCAAAGAAACATTTTAGAACTTAGTGAGGCCTTGGAGAAAAAACCGAATATCTAATATCTCCAGCTAAAAAAACAGAAAGAAGCTATCTGTGAAACTGATTTGTTATGTGTGGATTCATCTCATAGAATTAAACCTTTCTTTTGATTCAGCAGGTTGAAAACACGCTTTTTGTAGAATTTGCAAAGAAACATTTGGGAACAAATTGAGGCCTATGGGGAAAAACTGAATATCCCCAGATAAAAACAACAAAGAAGCTGTCCGAGAAACTGCTTTGTGATGTGTGGATACATCACCCAGATTTAAATATTTCTTTTGACACATCACGTTATAAACACTCTTTTTGGAGAATCTGCAAAAGGATGTTGGGAGCCCATGGAGGCCTAAGGGGAAAAACTGAATGTTCCCAGATAAAAACTAGAAAGAATCTCTATGTGAAACAGCTCTGTCATGTGTGGATTCATGTCACAGAGATAAATCTCTCTTTTGATTCAGTACTTCGGAAAGATTCCTTTTGGAGAATCTGCCAAGAGTTTTTTGGGGAAAAATAGAGGCCTATGGGGAAAAAACAAATATCCCCAGATAAAAACCAGGAAAAATCTACGCGTAAAACTGATTTATGATGTGTGGATTCGTCTCAGAGAGTTAAACCTTTGTCTTGATTCAGCAGATTTAGAAAAACTCTTTTTGTAGAATCTGCAAAGGGGCATGTGGGAACCCATAGAGGCCTATGATAAAAAAAAAGAAGAAAACAAACAAGCAAAAACTGGATATTCACTGATAAATCTAGAAAGAAGCTATCTGTGAAACTGTTTTGTGATGTGTGGATTCATCTCACAGAATTAAACTTTTTTTTTATTCAGCAGGTTGGAAGCACTCTTTTTGTAGAATCTGTGAAGAAATATTGGGGAGCAAACTGAGGTCTAAGGTGAAAAAATAAATATTTCCAGATAAAAACTGCCAAGAAGCTATCTGTGAAACTCCTCTGTGATGTGTGGATTCATTGCAAAGATTTGACACTTTCCGTAGATTCACCAGGTTATAGACACTCTTTTTGAAGAATCTATGGACATTTCAGAGTCCAAGAATGGCTATGAGGAAAAGCTGAATGTTCCTAGAAAAAAACAAGAAAGAAGTGATATCTGAAACTGCTTTGTTATAAGTGGATTCGTCTCACAGTTAATCATTTTATTTGATTCGGCACGTTGGAAACACGCTTTTTGGAGCATCTGTGTAGCAACTTTGGGATCAAATTGGGGCCTATGGGGAAAACCTGAATATCCCCAGATAAAAACTAGAAAAAAAGATATGCGTGAAACTGATTTGTCGGTGTGGATTCAGCTCAGAGAGTTCAACTCTTGTGTTTATTCAGCAGGTTGGAAGCACTCTTTTTGGAAAATCTGTGAAGGGACATTTTGGATCCCATTTAGACCTATGGTAGAAAACTGAATATTCACAGATGAAAACTAGAAAGAAACTATCTGTGAAACTGCTTTGTGATGTGTGTGTTCATCTCAGAGATTTGAACATTAACTTGATTTAGCAGGTTCAATATACTTTTTGTAGAATCTCTGAAGGGAAATTTGAGAGCCCATTGACGCCTATTGGGCAAAACAGAATATCTCCAGGTAAAAAACTAGAAAGAAGCTATCAGTGAAACTGTTCTGTGATATGTGGATTCATGTCACAGATTTAAACCTGCCAATCTATCTAGGAATCTGCTTAGTGATGTGTGGGCTCATTTCACAGAATGAAACTTTCTTTTCATTTAGCAGGCTAGAAATTCTCTTTGTGGAGAATCTGTGAAGAGACATTAGGAGGCCCATTTATGCCTAAAAGTGAAAACCGAATGTTCCCAGATAAAAAATTAGAAAGACTATATTTGAAAGTGTTTTCTGATTTATAAATTGATCTCACTGATTTGAACTTTTCTTTTCATCTAGCAAGTTGGAAATGCTTTTTCTGGAGATTGTATGAGGGGACATTTGAAACCCCATTGTAGCCTATGGGGAAAAACTGAATATCCCCTGATGAAAAGTAGAAACAAGCTCTCTGTTAAACTGCTTTGTGAGATGTGGATTGATCTCACAGAGTTAAATCTTTATTTTTATTCATGAAGTTGGAAACATTCTTTTTGGAGAATCTGTGAAATAACATTTTGGAGCTCATTGAGGCCTATGGGGAAAAACATAATATACTCAAATAAAAAGTAGAAAGAAGCTATATGTGAAATTGCTTTGTGATCTGTGAGTTCATCTCACAGAGTTAAGTCTTTATTTTGATTCACCATGTTGGAAACCCTTTTTTGGACAATCTGTTAAAGGACATTTTGGTGCCCCTTTAGATCTATGGGGAAAAACGGAATATCCTCAGATAAAAATTAGAAAGAAGATATCCATGAAAATACTTTTTTATATGTTGATTCATCACACAGAGTTAAAACTTCCCTTTCAATTCTGCAGATTGGAAACGCTCTTTTTAGAGAATCTGTGAAGAAACATTTGGAGGCTCATTGAGGAATACGCAAATATCTCCAGAAAAAAATTACAAAGAAGCTATCTGTAAAACAGTTTTGTGATGTGTAGATTCATCTCAAGAGGTACAACTTTCTTTTAATCCAGCAGGTTGGAAACACTCTTTTTGGAGAAGCTGCAAAGGGACATTTGGGAGAATACTTAGGCCTATGGGGAAAAACTGAATATCCCCAGATAAAAACTTGAAAGAAGCTACCTGTGAAATGACTTTGTGATGTGTGGATTCATCTGAAAACATTAGACCTTTCTTTTGATTCATCAGGATGGAAACACTCTTTTTGTAGAACCAACAAAGGGACATTTCGAGTCCATTGAGGCCTACGGGGAAAAACCGAATATTGTCAAATAAAAAACAGAAAAATGCTGTTTGTGAAACTACTTTGTGATGTGTGGATTCATCCCAAAGAGATAACCCTTTCTTTCGGTAGATTGGAAACACTTTTTTGGAGAATCTGTTAACATTGGGAGCCCATTGTGTCCTGTGGGGAAACACTGAATATCCCCAGATAAAAACTAGAAAGAATCTATCTGTAAAACTGCTTTGTGATGTGTGGATTCATCTCACAGAGTTAAAACTTTCAGTTGATTCAGCAGGTTGGAAACACTCTTTTTAGAGAATCTGTGAAAAGACAGTTGGGAGCTCATTGAGACCTATGGAGAAATACCAAACAAAACAAGATAAAAACGAGTAAGAGGCTATCTGTGAAACTGCTTTGTGATGTATGGATTTATCTCAGACGGTTAAACCATTCTTTTGTGTCAGCAGGTTGGAAATACTCTTTTTGGAGTAACTGTGAAGGGACATTTGGAACCCCATTGAGGCCTATGTGGAAAAACAGAATATCCCAAGATAAAAACTGGGAGAAATCTATCTGTGAAACTGCTCTGTGATAGATGGATTCATCTCCCAAAGCTAAACCTTTTTTTCTGATTCAGCAGGATGTAAACACTTTTGCTGAAGAACCTGCAAAGGGACATTTGGAAGCCTATTGAGGCCTATAAGTGAAAACAGAATATCCCCAGATAAAATATAGAAAGAAGCTATCTGTGAAACTGCTTTTAATGTATGGATTCATCTCACAGTGTTAAAACTTTATTTTGGTCAAGCAGATTGAGAACACTCTTTTTGGGGAATCTGTGAAGGGACATTTGGAAGCCCACTGAGGCCTATGGGGAAAAACAAAATATCGCCAGACAAAAACTAGAAAGAAGTTCTGTGTGAGACAGCTTTCTGATGTGTGGATTCATCACACAGAATTTCACCTTTCTTTTTATTCAGAAGATTTACAGCACTCTTTTTAGAGAACCTGCAAAGGGACATTTGGGAGTCCATTGTGGTCCTTGGGGAATAACCGAATATCTCCCAGAGAGAAGCTAGAAAGGTTCTATCTCTGAAACTGCTTTGTGATGCGTGGATTCGTCTCATGTAGTTAAACCTTTCTATTGACCCATCAAGTTGGAAACACTTTTTTGTAGAATCTGTGAAGGGACCTTTGGGAGCCAATTGAGGCCTATAAGTAAAACCTGAATATCCCCAGATATAACCTACAGTGAAGCTATCTGTGAAACTCCTTTGTGATCTTTGAATGCATCTCACATAGTTAAATATTTCTTTTTATTCAGAAGGCTGGAAATACTCTTTTTGGACAATCTGCAAGGGGACATTTGGCAGTCCATTGAGGCCTACACAGAAAACCCAAATATCCCCAGAAAACAACTAGAAAGAAGCTATCTCTATACTGCATTTTGTTGTATGGATTCCTCTCACAGAGTTAAAACTCTCTTTTGATCCAACAGGTTGGAAATACTCTTTTTGGAGAATCTGCAATGGGACATTCGGGAGCCCATAGAGGCCCACTGGGAAAAAGTGAATATCCCCAGATAAAAATTAGAAAGAAGCTAAGTTAGGGTTATGGTTAGGGTTAGATTCTCTTTTTGGAGAATCTGTGAAGGGACGTTTTGGAGCCCATTGAGGACATTGGGGAAAAATTGATTATCCTCACATAAAAAACAGAGAAAAGCTATCTGTGTAACTGCTTTGCAATGTGTGGATTCACCTCACAAAGTTAAACTTTTCTTTTGATGTAACAGGTAGGAAACACTCTTTTTGGAGAATCAGTGAAGGGACATTAGAAAGTGCATTGAGGCCTATAGGGATAAACAGAATATTTCTAGAGAAAAATTAAAAGGAAGCTATCTGTGAAACTACTATTGGATACATAGATTCATCTCACAGAGTTAAAGTTTCTTTTGATTCAGCAGGTTGGAAACACCAGTTTTGGAGAACCTGTGAAGGGACATATGGGAGCCCATTGAGGCCTATTTGGTAAAACCGAATATCTGCAGGTAAAAACCAGAAAGAAGCTATATGAAACTGCTCTTTGTTTTTTAAATTCGTCTCACAGAGTTAAACCTTTCTTTTGATTAAGCAGGTTGGAAACATTCTTTTTGGAGAATCTGTGAGGGACATTTTGTAGCAGAGGAGGATTATGGAATAAAATCAAATATTCCCAGAGAAAAACTAGAAAGTAGTTATCAGTGAAACTGCTTTGTGATGTTTGGATTCATCCCAAAGAGTTAAACCTTTATTTTGATTCAGGAGGTTGGAAAGACTCTTTATGAAGAATCTGTGAAGGGACATTTGAGAGCCCATTGAGGCCCATGGGGAAAAGCCTAATATTCACAGATAAAAAATATATAGAAACAATTTGTGAAACTGCTTTGTGATGTGTGGATTCATCTTACAGACTTAAATGTTTTTATTGATTCTGCAGGTTGGAAACACTCTCTTTGGAGAATCTGAGAAGACATTTTGGAGCCCATTGACACTTAGGGGAAAACTTGAATATCCCCAGATAAAAACTTGAAATTTGCTGTCCATGAAATTGCTTTGTGATGTGTGGATTCATCTCACAGAGTTAAAGTTTTATTTCAATTCAACAGGTTCAAAACACTCTGTCTAAAATCTGTAATGGTACATTTGGGAGCCCATTGAGGTCTATGTAGAAAAACCAAATATTCCTAGACAAAAACTAGAAATAAGTTTTCTGTGAAACTGCTTTGTGATGTGTGGATTTAACTCACAGAGTTAAATCTTTCTTTTGATTCAGTAGGGTGGAAACATTATTTCTAGACCGTCTGCAAAGGGACATTTTGTAACCTATTGAGGCCTATGGGGATAAACCTAATATCTCCAGACAAAAACTAGAAAGAAACTGTCTTTGAAACTACTTTGTGATGTGAAGATTCATCTCAAAGAGGTAAACCACTCTTTTAATTCAGCCATTGCAAACACTCTCATTGGAGAATCTGTGAGGGACATTTGGGAGCTCATTGAGCCATATGGGGAAAAATCAAATAAACCAAGATAAAAACTAGAAAGAAGCTATCTGCGAAACTGCTTCCTCATGTGTGAATTCATCTCACAGAGTTAAAATTTCTTTTACTTTATCAGGTTTGAAACACTCTTTTTAGAGAATCTGTGAAGGGAACCCAATGAGGCCTCAGGAAAATATTGAAAATCCCCAGATAAAAGCTACAAAGAATCTATCTGTGAAACTGCTTTTTGATGTGTGGATTCATCTCAAAAAGTTAAACCTTTCTTTTGATTGCCAGTTTGGAAAATCTCTTTTTGTAGAATCTGTGAAGGGACATTTAAGATCCTGTTTTGGTCTATGGGGAAAAACTGAATAGCCCCAGCTAAAAACTAGAGAAAAGCTATGCATCAAACTGCTTTGTGATAGGTTAATTCATCTTACAGAGTTAATCGTTTTCATTGATTAAGCAGGTTGGAAAAACTCTTTGGAGGATCTGAGAAGAAACATTTTGGAGCCCACTGGGGCCTGGGGATAAAAATTGAATATCCCTAGATAAAAACTAGAAAGAAGGTACCTGTGAAACTGCATTGCGATGTGTGGATTCAGCTTAAAGAATTAAACATTTTGATTCAGCAGGTTCGAATCACTCCTTTTGTAGAATCTGTGAAGGGACAATTGGAAGCCCATTGAAGCCAATGGAGAAAAACCGAATATTCCCAGATAAAAACTGACAAGTAGTTTTCTGTGAAACTGGTTTGTGATGTGTGCATTCATCTCACAGAATTAAAGCTTTTTTTGATCCAACGGGTTGGTAACACTCTTTTTGTAGGATCTATGAAGGAACACTTTGGAGTTCGTTGATGCCTAGAAGAAAACAGAATATCCCCAGATAAAAACTAGAAAAAAGTTATCTGTGAAACTGCTTTGTGATTTGTGGGTGAATATCAAAAATTTAAACATTTCTTTTGATTCTGCAGATGGGAAATCCTCTTTTTATAGAATCTCTGAAAAGACATTTGAGAGCCCATTGAGGTTTTGGGAGATAAACTGTATCCCCCGATAAAAGCTGAAAGAAGCCACTACCTGTGAAATTGCTTTGTGATATTTGCATTCAACTCACAGAGTTAAACTTTCTTTTGATACAGCAGGTTGGAAACAGTCTTTCTGGAGGATCTGTGACGGATATTTGGGAGCCCATTGAGGCTTAAGGGAAAAATACCAAATTATCCCCAGATAAAAACTAGGAAGAAAGTATCTGTGAAACTTCTTGGTGATATGTGGATTCATCTCCCAGAGTTAAACCTTTCTTTTGATTCAGCAGTTTGGAAACACTCTTTTTATAGACTCTGGGAAAGGACATTCTGGGGCTCATTGATCCTGTGGCAAAAAACTGAATATCACCAGATAATAACCATAAATAAACTAATTGTGAAACTGCTTTTTGAGGTGTGGATTCACTCAGAGTTAAATCTTTCTTTTCATTCAGCAAGTTAAAAACATTTTTTTTTGGAGAATATGTGAAGGGACATTTGGGAGCCCTTTGAGGACTATGGTGAAAAATGGAATATCATCAGAAAGAAACTAGAAAGAAGCTATCTGTGAAACTGCTTTGTGTTGTGCGGATTACTCTCAAAAAGTGGAACATTTCTTTTGATTCAGCAGGTTTATATCACTCTTTTTGGAGATCTATGAAGAGACAGTTTGAAGTCCACTGAGGCCTATGGGAAAAAAAAACTAATGTTCCCAGAAAAAACTGAAAAGAAAGTATCAGTGAAATTGCTTTCTGATGCGTGGATTCATCTCACATAGTTAAATTTTTCTATTGATAAAGCAGGTTAGAAACACTTTTGTAGAATCTGCAGTGACACTTTGGAGCAGATTGAGGCATATAAGTAAAAACAAAATATTCCCAGATAAAACCTAGAAAGAAATTTTCTGTGAAATTGCTTATTGATTCATGGATGCATCTCAGAGTTAAACATTCATTTTGATTCAACAATCTGTAAATACTCTTTTTGGAGAATCTCCAAAGGGACGTTTGGAAGCCCATTGAAGCCTACTGGGACAAACTGAATATTTCCACATTAAAAACTAGAAAGAAGCTATCCGTGAAACTGCTTTTTGTTGTATGGTTTCATCTCACTGAGTTAAACCTCTCCTTTAGTCCAGAATATTGGACACCTTCTTTTTGGAGAATCAGCTAAGGGCCATTTTGGAGCCCTTTGAGGCCTATGGGGAAAAACCAAATATCCCCAGATAAAAAGTAGAAAGAAGCTATCTGTGGAAATGCTTTGAGCCCATTGAGATCTATTGAAAAAAAAACTGATTATCCCCCCCAAAAAGGTAGAAAGAAGTTATTTGCATAACTGCTTTGTGAGATGTGGATTCATCTCACAGAATTAAATCTTTCTTTTGATACATCAGGTTGGAAACACTCTTTTTGGAGAATCTGCAAATGGACATTTGGAAACCCATTTTTGCCTATGGGGATAAATCAAGTATCCCTAGAAAAAAACTAGCAAGAAGCTATCTCTGAAACTGCTTTCCAACGTGTAGATAAAATTCATAGAGGTAAACCTTTCTTTTGATCCATTAGGTTGGGAACACTTTTTTGTAGAATCTGCAATAAGATATTTGGAACCCCATTAAGGCCTATAAGTAAATACAAATAATCCCCAGACAAAAAATATAAAGAACCTATTTGTGAAACTGCTTTATGTTGTTTGGATTCGTCTCACAGAGTTAAAACTTTCTTTTGATCCAGCAGGTCGAATACACTCTGTTTTAAGATCTGTGAATGAACATTTTGGAGGCAATTGAGGTCTAATGAAAAAATCGAATATCTCCAGATCTAAACTAGAAAGAAGCTATCTGTGAAACTGTTTGTCATGTGTGGATTCATCTTACCAAATCAAACCTTTCTTTTAATTCAGCTGGTTGGAAACACTATTTTTTGGAGAATCTGTTAAGGGATATTTGGGAACCCATTGAGGCTGACAGGGAAAAACAAGATATCCTCAGATAAAAACTAGGAAGAAGCTCTCTGTGAAACAGCTTTGTGACGTGTGGATTCACCAAATAGAGATAAACCTTTCTTTTGTTACGCCAGGTTGGAAACACTCTTTTTGGAGAATCTGAGAAAAGACATTTGTGAGTCCATTGAGTCCCATGGGGATAAATCAAATATCTCTAAAGAAAAACAGAAAGAAGCTACCCGTGAAACTGTGAAACTGCCTTGTCATTTGCAGATTCATCTCACAGAATTAAACTTTTATTTTGAATCAGCAGTTTGGAAATACTCTCTTTGGAGTATCTGTGAAGGGATATTTGGAGACCATTGTGGCCTGTGGGGCAAAATGGAATAAAACTACCTGTGAAATTGCTGTGTGATGTGTGGATTCATCTGCCACACGTAAAGCTTTCTTTTGATTCAGCAGGTTGGAAACAGTCTTTTTCGAGAATCTGTGAAGGGATATAGGGGAGCCCGCTGAAGCCTATGGGGCAAAACCGAATATTCCCTGATAAAAAGTACAAAGAATATAGCTTGAAATCTCTTGTGATATGTGGGTCATATCACAGAGTTAAAGATTATTTTGATTCAAATGGTTGGAAAGACTTGCTTTGGAGAATCTGCAAGGAAGCATTTGGGAGCCCATTAAGGCCTATGAGGAAGAGCCTAATATCCTCAGATAGAAACTAGAAAGAAATTATCTGTGAAACTGCCTTATGATATGTGGATTAATCTCACAAAGTTAAAGTTTTCTTTTGATACGGCAGTTTGGAAACACTCTATTTGGAGAATCTGTGAAGGGACATTTCAGACCCCATTGAGGACTATAAAGAAAATTCGAATATCCCCAGATAAAAACTAGAAAGAAGTTACTGTGAAACAGATTTGTGATATGTGGATTCGTGTCACAGAGTTAAACCATTCTTTTGTTTCAGCAGGCTTGAAACACTCTTTTTGGAGCATCTGCAAAGGGACATTTGGGAGCCCATTGAGTCCTATGGGGCAAAATGGAATATACTTTAATAAAAACAAGAAAGAAGCTATCTGTGAAACTGCTTAACTGCTTTATTATGTGTGGATTCATCTCAGAGTTAAACCTTTACTTTGATTCGTCAGGTTGGAAACATTCTTTTTGCAGAATCTGCAAAAAGACATTTTGGAGTCTATTGAAGCCTATGGGGCAAAACAAAATATCACTAGAAAATAATGACAAAGAAGCTATCTGAGAAACTGCTTTGTGATGTGTGAATTCATCTCACAGAGCTAACCCTTTCTTTTGAATCAGCAGCTTGAAACACTCTTTTTGGAAAATCTGCAAAGGGGACATTTGGGAGCCCATTGAGGCCTATAGGGCAAACAGAATATCCCCAGATAAAAACCAGAAAGAAGCTATCTGTGAAACTTCTTTGTGAAGTGTGGATTCATCTCACAGACTTAAAGCTTTCTTTTGAATCAACATGTTGTAAACATTCTTTTTTGGAGAATCTGTGTAGGGACATTTGGAAGCGCAGTTAGGCCTATGGGAAAAAACTAAATATCCACAGATAAAAACTACAATGGACCTGTCTGTGAATCTGATTTGTAACGTATGGATTCATCTTACAGTTTTAAACCTTCCTTTTGATTCAGCAGGTTGGAAACACTCTTTTTGGAGAATCTTTGAAGGGATATTTTGGAGCCCAATTATGGCTATAGAGAAAAACAGAATATCACCAAATAGAAACTAGAAAGAAGTTATCTGTGAAACTGCTTTGTATGTGTGGATTCTTCTTATAGAGAGAAACCTTTCTCTTGATTTACCACTTTTAAAGACTCTTTCTTTAAGATCTGTGAAGTTACATTTTGGAGCCAATTTAGATCTATGGAGAAAAACCGAGTATCCGCAGATAAAAACTACACAGGAGCTATCTGTAAAACTGCTTTGTGACGTCTGGATTCATTTCTCTTTGGTAAACCTTTCTTTTGATTCAGCATTTGGAAACACTCTTTTTTGGACAGAGTTAAACCTTTCTTTTATTCAGTAGGTTGGAATAACTATTTTGGTAGAATCTGAAAAAGACAATTAAGAGCCCACTGAAGCATAAGGGAAAAAACTGAATATTCTGAAATAAAAACTGGAATGATGTTATGTGTGAAACTGCTTTGTAATGTGTGAATTCGTTTCACAGAGTTAAACCTTTCTTTTGATTCAGCAGGTTGGAAACACTCTTTTTGGAAAATCTGTGAAGGGACATTTGGCAGACTATTGAGGCCTATGCAGAAAAACTTAATATTCCCAGATAAAAACAATAAGGAAGCTATCTGTGAAACTGCTTTGTGATGTATGGATTCACCTCACGAAGTTAAAACTTTCTTTTGATTCAGAAGGTTGGAAACACTCTTTTTGTAGAATCTACGAAGGGACATTTGGGGACCCTTTAAAGTCTGTGGTGAAACCCTGAATATCACCAGATAAAAACTAGAAAGAAGCTATCTGTGAAACCATTTTGTGATGTATGGATTCAACTCACAGAGTTATACATTTCCTTTGATTCAGCACCATGGAAACTATCTTTTTGGAGAATCTGCAAAGGGACATTTCTGAGCCCATGGATGCCTATGTATAAAACAAAATATCCCCAGATAAAAACTTGAAAAATGCTCTCTATGAAACTGAATTGCGATGTGTAGATCATCTTAGAGAGTGGAACCTTCATTTTGATTCAGGAAGTTGGAAGCACTCTTTTTGGAGAATCTGCAAAGGGACATTTTGGCATTGAAAGAAACATATGTGGAAAAACCAAATAACACCAAATAAAAACTAAAAGGAATCTCCCTGTGAAACTGCTTTGTGATGTGAGGATTTTTCTCACAGAGTTAAATTTTTCTTCTGATTCAACAGGTTGGAAATATGCTTTTTGTAGAATCTCTGAAGGTTCATTTGTGAACCCATTGAGGCCCATGGGAAAAAAAAAAGCATATTCCCAGAGAAAAACTTGAAAAACAGTGTCTGTGAAGTGCTTTTTCTTGTGTTGATTCAACTCACATAGTTAAAAGTTGTTTTTACTCAGCAGATTGGAAATAGTCTTTTTGGAGAATCAGCGAAGGTATATTTAGGAACCCTTTTAAGCCTAAGGGAAAAAAACCCAATATCCCCAGATAAAATCGTTAAAGAAGCTATCTGTGAAACTACTTTGTATTGTGTGGATTCATCCTACAGAGTTAAAGCATTCTTTTGATTCAGCAGTTTGGAAACACTCTTTTTGGAGAATCTGTGAAGGGGCATTTGGGATCCCTTTGAGGCCTATGGGGAAAAAACAAATATTCCCAGATCAAACATACAAAGGAGCTATCAGTGAAGCTGTTTTGTGATGAGTGGATTCATATCACAGTGCTAAACCTTTATTTTCATTCAGAAGTCGGAAAAACTATTTTAGAGAATCTGTGAAGGGACATTTGGGAGCCCATTGAGGAACAAGGAAAAAAATTAATGTCCCCAGTTAAAAACTAGAAAGAAGCATTCTGTGATACTGCTCTGTGATGTGTGGTTTCATCTCACAGAGTTAAACTTTTCTTTTGATTCTGCACATTGGAATCACTCTTTTTGCAGAATTTGGGAATGGAATTAGAAACCCCTTGAGGGCTCTGGGGAAAAAAAGAAAATCCCCAAATAAAAACTAGAAAGAAGCTATCAGTGAAACTCCTTTGTGATGTGAGGATTCATCTAACAGACTCAAAGCTTTCTTTTGATTCAGCAGATATGACACACTATTTTTGCAGAATCTGCATTGGGACATTTTGGAGCCCATTGAGGCCTATGGGGGAAAAGTGAATATCCAGAGATAAAAACTACTAAGAAGTTATTTTTAAAATTGCTTTGTGATGTGTGAATTATGTCCCAGATTGAAATTTTAATATTAATTCAGCAGGTTGGAAATAGTCTTCTACAAAATCTACAAAGAAACATTTGGAAGCCAACTGAGGTCTATGGGGAAAAATAGAATATCCCAGATTAAAGAAAAAAAAGAGTGTGTGTGTGAAGCTGCTTTGTGATGGGTGTATTCATCTCACTAAGTTAAAACTTTGTTTGATTAAGCAGGTTGGAAACATTCTTTTTGGAGAATCTGTGAAGGGACATTTCGTATCCAATTGAAGCCTAATTGGAAGAACAGAACATTCTCAGATAAAGACTAGAATAAAGTTATCTGTGAAAATCTTTGTGATGTTCGGATTCACCTCACTGAGTTAAAGCTTTCTTTTGATAAAACAGGTTGGAAACACTTTTTTTAATAGAATCTATGAAGGGACATATGGAGCCCATCAAGGACTAAAGGGAAAACCTAAAATCCCCAGATAAAAACTGGAAAGAAGCTATCTGTGAAACTGCTTTGTGATATGTAATACATCTCAGAGAGTCAAAACTGTATTTTGATTCAGCAGGTTGGAAACACTCTTTATGGAGAATCTTCAAAGGGACATTTTGGCACTCAAACAAACCTATGTGGAAAAACCAAATACACCCAAATAAAAACAAAATATACCCAGATAAAAACTAGAAAGAAACTACTCGTGAAATTCCTTTGTGATGTGTTGATTCATCTCACAGAGTTAAATTTTACTTTTGATTCAGCAGCTTGGAAACACTCTAATTGAAGAATCTGCAAAGGGACATCTGGGAGCCAATTAAGGCCTATGGAGAAAAAGCAAATATCCCAGATAAAAACTAGAAACAAGCTATCTGTGAAACTGCTTTGCAGTGTGTGGATTCATCTCGCAGAGTTCAAGCTTTCTTTTGATTCTGCAGATTGGAAACACTATTTTTGAAAATTATGGAAAGGGACATTTGGGAGGCCATTGAGGTCTTAGGAAAAAAACCGAATATCTTAGATAAAAATTAGAAAGAAGTTGTCTGTGAATCTTCTTTGTGATGTGTGGATTCATCTCACAGAGCTAGACATTTCTTTTGATTCAGAAGGTTGGAATCACCGTGTTGGAGATTCTGCAAAGCGACATTTGGAAGCCTATTGAAGCCTATAAGTGAATTGTGAATATTTGCAGATACAAACTACAAAGAAGCTATCTGTGAAAGTGCTTTTTGATGTGTGGATGCATCTCACAGAGTCAAACATTTGTTTAGATTCTGCACATTAGAAATACATATATATATTTTTGGAAAATCTACAAAGGGATATTTGGGAGTCCACTGAGGCCTTTGGGGAAAAATTGAATATCCCGAGATAAAAACTAGAAAGAAGCCACATGTGAAACTGTTTGGTGATGAGTGGGTTCATCTCTCAGAATCAAACCCCTCATTTGAATCAACAAGTTGGAAACACTCTTTTAGAAGAATCTGCCAAGGGACATTAGGGAGCGCACTGAGGCCTATGGAGAGAAACTAAATAGTCCCAGATAAAAAATTAAAAGAAGCTATCTGTGAAAATGCTTTCTGATGTGTGGATTCATCTCACAATGCTAAACCATTCTTTTGATTCAGCAGCTTGGAATCACTCTTCTTATAGAATCTGTAAAGGGATATTTCAGCACTCAAAAAGGCCTATGGGAGAAAACTAAATATTCCAAGATAAAAAATGGAAAGAAGCTATCTCTGAAACTGCTTTGTGATGGTGGATTCATGTCACAGAGGGAAATTTTTCTTTAGATTCGGCAGGTTGGAAACACTCTTTCTGTAGAATCTGCCAAGGGACATTTGGAAGCCCATTGAGGCCTATGGGGAATATCCCAATATCCCCAGGAAAAAAAAACTAGAAAGAAGCTAACTGCTTTTTGATGTTTTGATCCAACTCACAGAATTATACCTTTCTTTTGATACAGTAGGTTGGAAACAGTCTTTTTGGAGAATCTGTGAAGGAACATTTGGGAGCCCATTTATGTGTATGGGGTAAAACCAAATATACCCAGACAAAAACTACAAAGAAGTTATCTGTGAAACTGCTTTGTGATGTCTGGATTTATCTCACAGAATTAAACCTCTCTTATGATTCAGTAGATTGGAAGCACTGTTTTCGGAGAAACTGTGAAGTGATATTTGGGAGCCCTTTGAGGACAATAGGAATAAAAATAATACCCCCAGATAAAAACTAGAAAGAAGCTATCTGTGTACTGCTTTTTGATGTGTGCATTCACCTCAAAGAGTCAAATCTTTCTTTTGATTAAGCAAGCTGGAAACAGTCTTTGTGGAGAATATGTGAAGGGACATTTGTGCACCAATTGAGGCCTGTGAGGAGAAACAGAATATCCCTAGGGAAAAACTAGAAGGAAGCTATCTGTGAAACTGCTTTGTGATGTGTGGATTCATCTCACATAGCTACATTTTATTTTGATTCAGCAGGTTGTACACACTATTTTTAGAGAATCTGTGAAGGGACATTTGGAAGCCCATTGAGATCTATGGAAAAAACTGAAAATCCCCAGATGAAAATTAGAAAGAAGCTGGGGCGGAGCAAGATGGCCGAATAGGAACAGCTCCAGTCTCCAACTCCCAGCGTGAAGGACACAGAAGACTGGTGATTTCTGCATTTTCAACTGAGGTACTGGGGT
>NW_012119822.1:58083-63438 GCF_000951035.1 Colobus angolensis palliatus | reverse complement strand
ACCAAACACCGCATGTTCTCACTCATAGGTGGGAACTGACCAATGAGATCACTTGGACTCGGGAAGGGGAACATCACACACTGGGGCCTATCATGGGGAGGGGGGAGCGGAGAGGGATTGCATTGGGGAGTTATACCTGATATAAATGATGAATTGATGGGTGCTGACGAGTTGATGGGTGCAGCACACCAACATGGCGCAAGTATACATATGTAAGAAACCTGCACACTATGCACATGTACCCTAGAACTTAAAGTATAATAATAAAAATAAAATAAAATAAAAAGAAAGAAGCTATCTGTGAAACTCCTTTATGACGTTTGGATTCACCTCAGAGAATTAAACCTTTCTTTTGATTCAGCAGATTGGAAACACACTTTTTTGAAAATCTGGAAAGGGACATTTTGGAGCCCATTGAGGCCTATGGGGAAAAACTAAATATCAACACATAAGAACTAGAAAAAGGCTCTCTGTGAAACTGTTTTCTGATGTGTGGATTCAACTCACAGAGTTAAACCTTTCCTTTGATTCAGTAGGATGGAAACACTTGTTTTGTAGATTCAGTGAAGGGACATTGGAAAAAATCCACTTATCACAAGATAAAAACTAGAAAGAATCAATCTGTGCAACTGTTTTTCAATGTGTGGGTTTATCTCACAAAGGTAAGCCTTTATATTGTTTCAGTCTGTTGGAAACACTCTTTTTGTGTTATCTCTGAAGGCACATTTGTGAGCCCATTGAGGTCTGTGGCAAAAACCCAAATTTCTTCAGATAAAAACTGGAAAGAACTATCTGTGAAACTACTTTGGTATGTGTGGAATAATCTCACAGAGTTAAATTTTTCTTTTGATTCAGCAAGTTGGAAACACTCTGTTTGTAGAATCTGTGAAGGAAATTCCAGAGCCCATTGAGGCCTACAGGGAGAAATAAAATATCCCCAGATAAAAACTAGGAAAAACATATCTGTGAAACTGTTTTTTGATGTGTGGTTTTATCTCACAGAGTAAAATCTTTCTTTTTATTCAGCAGGTTGGAAACACTCTTTTTGCAGAATCTGCTAATGGACATTTGGGCGACAATTTTGGACTATTGGGAAAAACTAAATATCCCCAGATAAAAACTAGAAAGAATGTATCTGTGAAATTACTTTGTGATTCATGGATTCATCTCACATAATTAAAACTTTATTTTGATTCAGCAGCTTGAAAATGCTTTTTGGAGAATCTATGAAGGAATATTTGAGAACCCATTGAAGTCTACGGGGAAAAACTGAATATCCCCAGATTAAAACAAGAATGAAGCTATCTGTGAAACTGGTTTGGGATATGTACCTTCATCTCACAGAGTTAAGCCTTTCTTTTCATTCAGCAGCTTGGATACACTCTTTTTGGAGAATCTATGAAGGGACATTTGAGAGCCCGTTGAGTCCTATGGTGAAAAACTGAATGCACCCAGATAAAAACTAGAAAGAAGGAATCTGTGAAACTGTTTTAGGTGTGCAGATTCATCTCAGGGAGTTGAAATTTTTTGTTTTTTTTTTTTGATTCAGCAGGTTGGGAGCAGTATATTAGGATAATCTGCAAAGGGAAATTTGGACACTCAAATAATCCTATAGGGAAATACCGAGTATCTCAGATAAAAACTAGAAAGAAGCTATCTGTGAAACTGCTTTGTGATGTGTGGATTCATCTCACAAAGTTACATTTTCCTTCCAATTCATCAGGTGGGAAACACTGTTTTTGTAGAATCAGCAAAAGGACATTTTAGAGCACAATGTGCTCTAAATGTGTACCTAGGGGAAAAACCGACTATCCCCAGATAAAACTACAATGAAGGTATTTGTGAAACTTCTTTGGGATGTGTGGATTAATCTCACAGATATAACCCTTTCTTTTCATTCAGCAGGTTGTAAACCCTCTTTTTGGAGAATTTGTGAAGGGATATATGAAGGCCCATTGAGACCTAAGGGGAACCACCTAGTATCCCCAAATAAAAACTAGAAAGAATCTATCCGTGAAACTGCTTGTGGTGTGTAGATTCATCTGAGTTAAATCTTTATTTTGATTCAGAAAATTGGAAACACGTTTTTTGTAGATTCTGAAAAGGTGTATTTTGAAGCCCATTGTGCCTTTGAGGAAAAAACAGATATCTCCAGATAAAACTTAGAAAGAAGCTCTCTGTGAACTGCTTTTTGATATGTTGATACAACTCACAGACTTAAACACTTCTTTTCATTCAGCAGTTTGGAAACAGTCTTTTTGGAGAATCTGCAACAAGATATTTAGGAGCCCATTGAGGACTATGGGGAAAAAATAGAATACTCCAAGATTAAAAACTACAAAGAAGCTCTCTGTGAAGCTGTGATGGGTGGATTCATATCATAGTGTTAAATTTTGTTTTGATTCAGGAGGTTGGAAATACTCTTTTTCAAGAATTTGCAAAGAGACATTTGAGAGTTTATTGAGGCTTCAGGGGAAAAACTGAATATCACCAGTTAAAAACTAGAAAGAAGCTATCTGAAACTTTCTGTGATATGTGGATTCCTCTCAGAGAGTTAAATCTTTCTTTTGATTCAGCAGGTTTGAAAATCTCCTTTTCTAAGATCTGCTAATTAAAATTTGGGAGGGCATTGAGGCCTATGGGAAAAAAGCAAAGATCCCCAGATAAAACTAGAAAGAAGCCATCTGTGAAACTACTTTGTGATGTGTGTATTCATCTTACACTGTTAAACCTTTCTTTTGATTCAGCAGGTTGGAAACACTCTTTTTGGGGAATCTCAGAAGAGACATTTGGGAACCCTTTGAGGCATATGGGGAAAAGTAGAGTATTCCCAGATAAAAGCTAGAAGGAAGCTTTCTTTGAAACTGCTCGGTGATTGGTGGATTCATCTCACAGAGTTAAAACTTCCTTTAATTCAGCAAGTTGAAACAGTCTTTTTGCAGAATCTGCAAAGGGACATTTTGGAGCCCCTTGAGGTCCACAAGAATAACCGAATATCCCAGATGAAAACTGCAAATAAGCTACCTGTTAAACTGTTTTGTGATGTGTGGATTCATTTCCCAGAGTTAAATCTTTTAATGTTTTTTTTTTTTTTTGATTCAACAGGTTGGAAGCATTCTTTTTGCAGAATCTGTGAACTGACATTAAGGAGCCCTATGAGGCCTGTGGAGAAAAATTGAATATCCCCAGATAAAAACTATTAAGAAGCTATCTGTGAAGCTGCTTTGTGATGTGTGGATTCATCTAACAGAGTTAAACCTTTCCTTTGAATCAGCAGAATGGAAACACATTTTTTGTAGATTCTGTGAAAGGAAATTTGGTTTCATAAAAAATATAAGTTTATGAAAAAAAATCCCTGTATAAAAACTAGAAAGAAGCAATCAGTAAAACTGTCTTGCAATGGGTGGATTTATCTCACAAAGGTATGCCTTTCTATAGATTCCACAGGTTGGAAACAATCTTTTTGGGTGTTCAGCAAAGAGATATTTGGGAGCCCATTGATGCCTATGGGGAAAAACTAAATACCTTCAGATAAAAAATGGAAATATGTTCTCTGTGACACTGTTTTGTGATGTGTGGATTCATCTCACAGAGTTAAATTTTGCTTTTTATTTAGCAGGTTAGAAACACTCACTTTTTAATATGTTTGAATGGACTTTCAAGAGCCCATTGAGACATATGGAGAGAAAGAAATTATCCACAGAGAAAAACTTGAAAGAAGATCTCTGCAAAACTGCTTCCTGATGTGTTAATTTATCTTACAGAGTTAAACCTTTTGATACAGTAAGTAGGAAACACTCTTTTCAGAAAATTTGCAAATGGACGTTTGGGAGCCCATTATGGCCTATTGGGAAAACAGAATATCCCCAGATAAAAACTAGAAAGAATCTATCTGTGAAACTGTTTTGTGATGTGTGGATTCACCTCACAGACTTAAACCTTCATTTTGCTACAGCAGATTGTAAACACTGTTTTTGGAGAATCTGCCAAGGGACATTTGATAGCCCATGGATACCTATGGGGAAAAACTGATTTATCCCCAATTATAAACTGCAAATAAGCTATCTGTGAAAATACTTTGTGACGTGTAGTTTCATCTCATAAATTTAAATCTTTCCTTTGATTCAACAGGTTGGAAACACTCTTTTTTGGGGAATCTGCAAAGGCACATTTTGAAGCCCATTGAGGTCTATGGGGAAAAACAAAATAGCCTCAGATAAAAACTAGAAAGAAGCTATCTGTGAAATTGTTTTGTAATATGTGAATTCACCTGTGATGTTAAACCTTTCTTTTGATTCAGCAAGTTGAAAACACTCTTTTTGAAGAATCTGCAAAAGAACATTTAGAAACTTATTGAAATATATGGGGAATATCAGACTATCCCCAGATAAAAAGTAAAAAGAAGCTATCTGTGAAACTGCTTTGTCATGTGTAGATTCATCAAACTGAAGTAAACACTTCTTTTGATTCAGCAGATTGGAAACACACTCTTTGTAGAATCTGTGAATAGGCATTCGAGCGCCCATGAGTCCTATGGGCAGAAAGCGAATATCGACTAGGAAGAAGCTATCTGTAACACTGCTTTGGGATGCGTGGATTATTTTACAAAGTTTCATCTTTATTTTGATTCAGCTGGTTGGAAAAACTATTTTTGGAAAATCTGGAAATGGACATTTGGGAACCCCTTTTGGCCTAGGGGGAAAACTGAATATCCCTACATGAAAACTAGGAAGAATCTATCTGTGAAATTTCTTTTGGATGTGTGGATCATCTCCCAGAATTAAAACTTTCTTTTGATTCATCAACTTTGAAACACCCTTTTTGGAGTATCTGCAAAGGAACATTTTAGAGCCCATCAAGGCCTATGAGAAAAAACCAAATATACCCAGATAAAAACTAAGAGAAACTATTTTTCAGACTGCTTTCTGATTTGTGGATTCATCTCACAGAGTTAAAGTTTTCTTTTGATTCATGAGGTTGAAAACACTCTTTATGGAGAATCTGTGAAGGGACATTTTGGAGCCATTGAGGCGTAAGGGGAAAAATTGAATATCCCAGGATAAAAACTAGAAAAAACTATCTGAGAAACTGGTTTGTGATGTGTGGATTCATCTCACAGAGCTAAATCTTTCTTTTGATGCAACAATTTGGAAACTCTTTTTGTAGAATATGGGAAGGGGCATTCAGGAGCCTATTGAACTCTATGGGGAAAAACTGAACAACCCCAGATAAAAACAGGAAAGAAGCTCTTTGTATAACTTCTGGGGGCGGAGCAAGATGGCCGAATAGGAACAGCTGCAGTCTCCAACTCCCAGCGCGAAGGACACAGAAGACCGGTGATTTCTGCATTTTGAA
>NW_012119822.1:10858-53228 GCF_000951035.1 Colobus angolensis palliatus | reverse complement strand
ACGGTGCAGCACACCAACATTGCGCAAGTATACATATGTAACAAACCTGCACGTTATGCACATGTACCCTAGAACTTAAAGTATAATAAAAATAAATAAATAAATAAAAAACTTCTTTGGGCTATTGGACTCATCTTACTGTGTTAAATCATTCTTTTGATTCAGCAGGTTGGAATCACTCGTTTTGGAGATTCTGCAAAGGGACATGTGAGCCCTTTAATACCTATGTGGAAAAACAGAATATCCCCAAATAAAAACTAGAAAGAAGGTTTCTGTGAAACTGCTTTGTGATGTGTGGATTCATCTCAAAAAGACAAATTTTCTTTTGATTCAGCAGGTTTGAATCAGTCTTCTTGAAGAATCTGTGAATGGATATTTGGGAGCCCATTGTGGCCTATTTAGAAAAACAATATCCCCAGACAAAAACCAGAAAGAACCTATCTCTGAAGCTGCTTTCTGATGTGTGAATTCATCTCACAGATTTATCTTTTGATTCAGCAGGTTGTGCACACTCGTTTTGGAGAAGGTGCAAAGGGACATTTTGGAGCCCATTGAAGCCTAAGAAGAAAAATGGAATATCCCCAGATAAAAACTAGAAATGAGCTATCTGTGAAAGTGTTTGTGATGTGTGGACTCATCTCTCAGGGTTAAAATTTTCTTTTGATTCAGCAGGTAGGAAGCACTCTTTTTGTGGAATCTGCAAACGGACATTTGGGAGCTTATTGGGGCCAATAAGGAAAAACTAAATATCCCCACATAAAAAGTAGAAACTATCTGTGAAACTGCTTTTTGATGTGTGGATTCAACTCACAGGGTTAAACCTTCTTTTAGCCAGCAGGTTGGAAACACTCTTTTTGGAGAATTTGCTAATGGACATATGGGAACCCTTTGTGCACTAAGGGGAAAAACACAATACCCCCATATAAAAACTAGAAAAGATGTATCTTAGAAACTGCTTTGTGATGTGTGAATTAATCTTATAGAGTTTAAAAATTATTTTGGTTCAGCAAGTTGGAAACACTCTTTGTAGAATGCAGGAAGGGATATTTTGGGGCCTATTGAGCTATGAAGAAAAACTGAATATTCCCACATAAAACTATAAATATCTTTCTGTTAAACTGCTTTGTTATGTGTGGATTCTTCTCACAGAGTTAAAACTTTCTTTGGATTCAGCAGGTTAGAATTTCTATTTGTGAGAATCTGCAAAGGCAAATTTTGGAGCCCATTGAAGACTATGGGGAAAAACCAAACATACCCAGATAAAATTAGAAAGAAGCTATGTGTGAAACTGTTTTTGATGTGTAAATTCAACTTACACAGTTAAACCTTTCTTTCAATGTGGCAGGTTGAAAATACAATTTTTAGAGAATCTGCAAAGAGAATTTTGGGAGCCCTTTGATGTCTATTTGGTAAAACTGAATATTCCCACATAAAACTATAAATATCTTTCTGTTAAACTGCTTTGTTATGTGTGGATTCTTCTCACAGAGTTAAAACTTTCTTTGGATTCAGCAGGTTAGAATTTCTATTTGTGAGAATCTGCAAAGGCAAATTTTGGAGCCCATTGAAGACTATGGGGAAAAACCAAACATACCCAGATAAAATTAGAAAGAAGCTATGTGTGAAACTGTTTTTGATGTGTAAATTCAACTTACACAGTTAAACCTTTCTTTCAATGTGGCAGGTTGAAAATACAATTTTTAGAGAATCTGCAAAGAGAATTTTGGGAGCCCTTTGATGTCTATTTGGTAAAACTGAATATTCCCACATAAGAAATACAAAGATGTTATCTGTGAAGGTGCTTTGAGATGGGTGGATTCATATTAGAGAGTTAAATCTTTGTCTTGGTTCAACAGGTTGGAAACACTCTGTTTGGAGAATCTACGAAGGGAATTTTGGGCACACAAGTAGCCTTATGGAGAAATACTGAATATCCCCAGAAAATAACTCGAAAGAAGGTATCTGTGAAATTGCTTTGTGAGGTCTGTAAATATTTCTTCTGATTCAGCAGGTTGGAAAATCTCTTTGACTAGAATCTGCAAAGGGATATTGGGGAGCCCATTGAGGACTATGGGGAAAAACTGAATCATTTGAGGCCTATGGTTAAAAAGCAGCATAGCCCCAAATGAAACTAGAGTGAAGCTATCCATGAAACTTGTTTTTGATGTGTGGATTCAACTCACAGAGTTAAACCTTTCTTTTTGAATCAACTGGTTGGAAACTTTTTTTTTCAAGAATCTGTGAAAAGACATTTGGGTACACTTTGAGGCCTGTAGGGAAAAACAGAATATTCCCATATAAAAACTTCAAAGAAGCAAACTGTGGAAGTGCTTTGTGATGTGTGGATTCATCTCACAGAGTTAAAACTTTCTTTGGATTGAGTAGGTTGGAAAACTTGTTTTTGTAGAATCTGCAAAGATATATTTGGGAGCCCATTGAAGCCTATGGGGAAAGACAGATTATCCCCGGGCAGAATTTAGGAAGACGCTATCTGTGAAACTTCTTTCAGGTGTGGATTAAACTCACAGAGTTAAAAGTTTGCTTTGATTCAGAAGATTGGAAACATTCTTTTTGTAGAATCTGGGAAAGGACATTTGGGAGCCCATTGAGGCCTATGGGGAAAAACTGAATCATCCTTCTATAAAAACTAGAAAGAAGCTATCTGTAAAATTACTTTGTGATGTGTGGATTCACCTAACGGAGTTCAAGTTTTCTCCTGATGCAGCAGGTTGGACATGTTATTTCTGAAGAATCTGCAAAGGGACATTTGGGAGATCATTGAGGCCTATGGGGAAAAAATACATGCCAGATAAAACTAGAAGGAAGGTATCCATGAAACTGTTGATTCAACTCACCAACTTAAAACTTTCTTTGGATTCAGCAGGTTGGAAACACTTTTGTAAAATCTCCAAAAATGTATTTGGGAGCCCAATGAGGTGTACAAGAAAAAAAAGAATATCCCCAGATGAAAAATAGAAAGAAACTATCTGAGAAGCTGCTTTGTGATGTGTGCCTCCACCTCACAGATGTAAAGCTTTTGTTTGATTCATCAGGTTGGAAACACTCCTTTTGAAAACTCTACTAAGGGACATTTGGGAGCCCTTTGAGGCCTATGGGCAAAAAATTGATTATCCCCTGTAAAAACTAGAAAGAAGCTACCCATAAAACTGCTTTGTGATGTGTGGATTGATCTCATAGAGTTAAACTTTACTTTTGATTCCGCAAATTCTTATCATAGATTATGTGAAGAGACATTTGGGAGCTTTCTGAGGTCTATGGGGAAAAATCGAATATCCCGAGATAAAAACTAGAGAGAAGTTATCTGTAAAACTGCTTTCTTATGTGTGAATTCATTTTACTGAGTTAAATTTTCTCTTCATTCAGCCACTTTGGAAACACTGTTTTTGTAGTATCTGTGAAGGGACGTTTGGGAGTCCATTGAGGCCTTTGGGGGAAAACAGAATATCCCCAGATAAAAATTAGAAATCATCTGTGAAACTGCTTTTTGATGTGTATATTCATCTCACTGAGTTAAAACTTTCTCTTGATTCAGCACGTTGGATACACTCTTTTTGGAGAATTTATGAAGGGATATTTGGGATCCCATTGAGGTCTGTGAAGAAAACCAGAAAATCCCCAGATAAAAACAAGAAAGAAACTATCTGTCAAACTGTTTTGTGATGTATGGATTCATCTCATACAGGTAAACATTTCTCTTGATTCAGCAGGTTGGAAAAAATCTTTTGTAGAACCTCTGGGAGCCCATTGAAGCCTATGGGAAAAATACTGAATATCCCCAGATAAAAACTAGAAAGCACCTATCTGTGAAACTGCTTTGTGATGTGTGGATTAATCTCAGAGATTTTTATTTTGATTCAGCAGGTTGGAAGAACTCTTTATGGAGAATCTATGAAGGAATATTTGGCAACCCGTTTAGGCCTATAGAGAAAACCTGAACATCCTTAGATAAAAACTGAGAGAACCTGTTTATGAAACTTCTTTGTGATGTGTGGATTTATCTCACAAAGTGAACCATTCTTTGATTCAGCAGGTTGAAATCTTTCTCTTGGGAGCCCATTGAAGTCTATGGGGAAAGCCAAATATCCCCATATAAAAATTGAAAAGAAGCTATGTGTGAAACTGCTTTATGATGTGTGGGTCCATCTCACAGAATTAAACCTTTCTTTTGGTTTCACAGGCTGTAAACACTCTTTATTGAGAATCTGTGAAGTGATATTTGGGATCCCCTTGAGGTCTTATGGGGAAAAACTGAATATTTTAAAATAAAAACTAGAAAGAAGCTTTCTGCGAAGCTGATTTGTGAGGTGTGGATTCATCTCAGAGGAAATCTTTTCTTTTGATTGAGTGGGTTGGAAACACTCTTTTTATAGAATCTGAGAAGAGAAATTTGGAAGCCCATTGTGGCCTATGGGAAAAAAACTGAGTATACCCAGATAAAAACGAGAAAAACTATTTGTGAAATTGCTTTATGATGTTTGGATTCGTCTCAGAGAATTAGGACGTTGTTTTGATCCAACAGCTTGCAAATATTTTTTTTGTAGAATCTGTGAAGGGACATTTGGAAGCCCTTTGAGGTCTATTGGAAAAAAACAGAATAACCCCAGATAAAACTGTAAATAAGCTATCTGTGAAACTAGTTTTTGAGGTATGGATTCACCTGACAAAATTAAACCTTTCTTTTCATTCAGGTGGTTGGAAACACTCTTTTTGAATATTCTGGGAAGGGACATTTGAAAGCCCATTGGGGCCTATGGGGAAAAACAGAATATTCCTAGATAAAAACTAGGAGGTCACTATCTGTGAAATTGCTTTGTAATGTGTAGATTCATCTCACAGAGTTAAACCTTTCTTTTGATTCAGCAGGTTGGAAACACTCTTTTTGTAGATTCTGTGAAGGGACATTTGTGAGCCCGCTGAGACCTCTAAGTAAAAACCAAATATCCCCAGATAAAAACTAAAGAAGCTCTCTATGAAAATGCTTTGAGATGTATTTTGATGTGTGAAGTCATCTCACAGAGTTAAGCCCACCTTTTAATTTAGCTGGTTGAAAACACTCTTTTTGAAGACTCTCTAAAGGGAAAGTTAGGAGCACAATGAGGCCTATGAAGAAAAACACATATATCCTCCAATTAAAACTAGGAAAAATTTTATGCAAGAAACTGTTTTGTGTTGTGTGGAGTCATAACACACAGGTAAAGATTTTTCTTGATTCAACAGGTTGGAAACACTCCTTTTGGAGAATCTACAAAGACACATTTGGGAGCTCATTGAGGCCTACGGGGAAAAAATGAATATCCCATTATAAAAAGTAGAAAGAAGCTATCCATGATATATTTGTGATATGTAGATTCATCTCACAGGGTTAAAGTTATCTTTTGATTCAGCAGGTTGGAAACACTTCTTTTGTAGAATCTGTGAAGGGACGTCTGGGAGCCAATGAATGCCTATGTGGAAAACCAAATATCCACAGATAAAAACTAGAAAGAAGCTATCTGTGAAAATCTTGTGATGTGTGCGTTAACCTCACAGAGTTGAGGCTTTCTTTTGATTCAATAGGTTGTAAAAACTTTTTGTGGAGAATCCCATTGAGGAATATTGGAAAAAATTGAATATCCCCAGATAAAAGCTAGAAAAAATCTATCTGTTAAACTGGTTTGTGAGGTGTGGATGGATGTCACAGAGTTAAACCTTTCTTTTGATACAGCAAGTTGAAAATAATCTTTCTGCAGAATCTGCAAAAGGACCTTTGGGAGCCCGTTGAAGCCTATTTGGTAAAGTTGAATATATTCAGATAAAAACTTGAAAGAAGCTCTCCGTGAAACTCTTTTGTGATGTGTGGATTTATCTCACAAATTTACAACTTTCTTTTGATTCAGTAACTTGAAATCCTCTTTTTGGAGGATCTGTGAAGGAACAAATTTTAAGTCCATTGAAGCCTATTGGGAAGAACTGAATATCTTCAGATAAAAAAATACTGAGGAGCTACCAGTGAAACTGCTTTGTGATGTGTGGATTCCTCTCACATAGACAAGCCTTTCTTGGGATTCAGCATGTGGAAATCCTCTTTTAAGAGTATCTATGAAAATATATTTGGGTGGCCTTTGTGGCTTATGAAAAAAAAAAGAATATCCCCAGATAAAAACTAGAAAAAAGTTTTCTGCAAAACTGTTTTGAGATGTGTGGATGCATCTCTCAGAGAGAAACCTTTGTTTGATTGAACATGTTGAAAATACTCTTTTTGGAGAATCTCTGAAGGAACATTTGACAGTCCACTGAGGTCCATATGATAAAAGTGAATATCCCTACATTAAAACTAGAAAGAATCTATTTGTGAAACTTCTATGTGATGTGTGGATACATCTTACAGAATTAAACCATTATTTTGATCCATAAGATTGGAAATACTCTGTAGAATCTGGGTAGGGACATTTGGGAACCCACTGAGACCTATTGGTAAAAACTTAATATCCACAGTTAAAAACTAGAAAGAAACTATCTGTGAAATTGCTTTCTGTTGGGTGGATTGATCTCAAAAAGTTAAACCTTTCTTTTGATTGTGCAGGTTAGAAACGATTTTTTTGTAGGATCTTCGAAGGGACATTTGGGAGTCTATTGAGGCCTACTGGGAAAAACCGAATATTTTTAGATAAAAACTAGAAACAGGCTATCTATGCAACTGCTTTGTGATGTGTGGATTAATCTCACAGAACTAAACCTTTCTTTTGATTCAGAAGGTTGGAAACACACCTTTTGGAGAATCTGCTAAGGGACATTTGGGAGTCCATTGAAGCCAAGGGAGAAAAACAGAATACATACAGATAAAAACTAGAAAGAAGTTTTCTGTGAAAGTGCTTTGTGATCTGTGGATTATCTCACAGATTTAAACCTTTCTTCTGATTCAGCAGGTTGGGGATACTCTTTTTGGAGAATCTGCAAAACGACATTTGGGAGTCCTTTGAAGTCTACAGGAGAAAACCAAAAATCCTAAGATAAAAACTAGAAAGACGCAATCTGTGAAACTGCTTTGTGATGTGCAAATTCATCTCACAGAGTTAAACCTTTGTTTTCTTTCAGCAGTGGCAGACTCTCTTTTTGGAGAACCTGGGATGGAATATTTGGGGGCCCACTGAGTCCTAGGGGGAAAAACTGAATATCCATCGATAAACACTGGAAATAAGCTATCTGTGAAACTGCTTTTTGATATGTGCATTCATCTCACATAGTCAAAACTGTCTTTTGGTTCAGTATGATGGAGAAACTCTTTTTATAGAATCTTTAAAGGGACATTAGGGAGCCAATAGAGGCCAATGGGGGAAAACCATATATCCCCAGACAAAGGCTAAAAAGAAGCTATCTGTGAAACTGTTTCATGAAGTGTGGATTCATCTCACAGAGTTAAAACTTTCTTTGGTTTTGGTAGATGGGAAACACTCTTTTTGAACAATCTGTGAATGGAAATTTAGGAGTCCATTGAGACCTATTGAGAATAACAGAATACCCCCAGATGAAAACTAGAAAGAAGCTATCTGTGAAACTGCTCAGTGATTTGTAGATTAATCACACAGCGTTAAGCCTTTCTTTTGATTTGACAGGTTAGAAACATTCCTTTTAGGGAATCTGTGAAGAAACATTTGGAGCCCATTGAGGCCTATTGGGTAAAAATGACTATGCTCAGATAAAAACTAAAAAGAAATACCTGTGAAACTCCTTTGTGATGTGTGGATTCATCTCACAGAATTACAACGTTCTTTTCATTCAGCCAGTTGGAGACAGTGTTTTGTAGAATCTTTGAAGGGACATTTGGGAGTGTATTGAGGCCTGTGGTGACAAACCAAATATCCCCAGATAAAAACTGGAAAGAAGTTATCTGTGAAACTGCTTTGTGATGTGAGGAGTCATCTCACAGAGCTAAACTTTTCTTTTGAATCAGCAGGTTGGAAACACTGTTTTTGAACAATCTGTGAAGAAACATTTGGGAGCCCATTGAGGACGATGAAGAAAAAGCAAATATTCCCAGAAAAAAATTAGAAAAAAAGTTATTTATGAAACTGCTTTGTGATGTGTGAATTCATCTCTCAGCGTTATATCTTTCTTTTGATTCAGCAGTTTGGAAAAACTCCTTTTAGAGAATGTGTTAAGGAACATTCGGAAGCACATTGGTCTCTATGGCAAAAAAACTGAATATCCCCAAATAAAAACTAGAAAGAAACTATCTGTGAAACTGATTTATAATGGGTAAATTCATCTCAAAGGGACAAAACTTTCTTTTGATTCATCAGGTTGGAAACACTCTTTTTAGAGAATCTGCAAGGGGATCGTTGGAAGCCAATTGAGGCCTATAGGTTACACAAAATATCTGAGTTCAAACTTTCTTTTAATTCATCAGGTTGAAAACCTGTTTTCAGAGAAACTGTGAGGGGATATTTTGGAGCTATTTCAGGCCTATGTGGGAAAACCGAATATCCCCATACAAAAACTAGAAAGGAGACATTTGTGAAACTGCTTTGTGTTGTGTGGATTCATCCCACAGAGTTAAAACTTTCTTGTGATTTAGCAGGTTGGAAACACTCTAATTCTTGAAGCTGTGAAGGATCATTTGGGAGCCCATTGTGTCCTATGGGGTAAAACTGGATATACCCAGATAAAAACTAGAAAGAAAATATGTGTTAAACTGCTTGGTGTTGCTTGGATTCATCTCACAGAGTTAAACCTTTCTTTTGATGCAGCAGGTTTGAAACACTCCTTTGTAGAATCTTCAAAGGGACATTTGGAGCCCACTGAGGCCTACTGGGAAAAATCAAATATCCCCAGATAAAAACTAGAAGGAAGCTATCTGTGAAACAGTGCTGTGTGTATTCTTTTGTTTGTTTGTTTGTTTAGACAGAGTCTTGTTCTATAGCTCAGGCTGGAGTGCAGCGGCATGATCTCAGCTCACTGAAATATCTGCCTTCTGGGTTCATGCCATTCTTCTGCCTCAGCCTCCCAAGTAGCTGGGACTACAGGCGCTCTTCACCAACCCCGGCTAAGTTTTGGTATTTTCTGTAGAGATGGGGTTTCATCATGTTAGCCAAGATGGTCTCGATCTCCTGACCTTCTGATCCATCCACCTCAGCCTCCCAAAATGCTGAGATTACAGCTGTGAGCCACCACGCCCAACCATGCTGTGTGTATTCATCTCAAAGAGTTAAAGTTTTGATTCACAAGTTTGGAAATTCTCTCTTTGTAGAATCTGTGAGGGACTTGTTTTACCCCATTGATGCCTATGGGGGAAAAACAGAATATCCCCATATAAAAACTTGAAAGAAGCTATCTTTGAAACTGCTTTGTGATGAGTGGATTCATCTCACAGAGGTAAGCCTTTCTATTTATCAAGAAAGTTCTAAACACTGCTCTTGTAGAATCTGTGAAGGGACATCTGGGAATCCTTTGAGACCTGGGGTAGGTAACATCCGAATATCCTCAGATAAAAATTATATAGAAGCTATATGAAATGACGTTCTGTTGTGTGAATTCATCTCACGGAGTTAAAACAATTTTTTGATTCAGCATATTGGAAACACTGTAATTGGAAAATCTACAAAATAACTTTTAGGAGCCCCCTGAGGCTTATGGAGAAAAACAAAATATCCTTGGATAAAAACTAGGAAGAAGCTATCTGGGAAACTGCTTTGTGATGTGTGAATTTCTCTCAGAAAATTCAACCTTTCTTTTGATTCAGCTGGTTGGGAACACTCTTTTTGGAGAATCTGTAGAAAACATTTTGGAGCCCATTGAGTCCTATGTGGAAAAAAAATGAATAGCTCCAGAAAAGAAAAAGAAAAACTAGAAAGAAATTATCAGTGAAATTGCTTTGTGATGTGTGTACTCGACTCACACAGTTAAAACTTTTTTATTTCAACCTGTTCAATACACTCTTTTTGGAGAAACTGGGATGCAACATTTGGGGACCCACTGAGACCTAGGGGGGAAAACAGAATATCCCCAGATGAAAACTAGAAAGAAGCTATCTGTGAAACTGTTTTGTGGTGTGTGGATTGATCTCACAGAGTTAAGTCTTTCTTTTGACTCAGCAAGTGGGAAACACTATTTTTGGAAAATCTACAAAGGGACATTTGGGGGCCCATTGAGATCTATGGAGAAAAAAAAAATCCCCAGATTAAAACTAGAAACAAGCTATCTGTGAAAATTTTTTGTGATGTGTGAATTTATCTCATGGAGTTAAACCTTTATTTTGATGCAGCAGGTGGGAAACTCTCTTTGGAAAATCTACGAAGGGACATATGGAAGTCCATTGAGCCTTACTGGGAGAAGCTGAATATCCCTAGATAAAAACTAGAAAGAAGGCATATGTGAAACAGCTTTGTGAGAATCTGCGAAGAGACATTTGGAAGCCCTTTGAGATCTATGGGGAAAATCCGAATATCCCCAGATAAAACGTAGAAAGACATTTTCTGTAAAACTGTTTTGTGATGTGTGGATTATTCTCACAGAGGTAAAAATTTATCTTGATTCAGCAGGTTGGAAATACTTTTTATGTAGAATCTTCTATGGGACATTTGGGAGCACTTTCTGGCCTATGGGGAAAAACTGAATATCCCCAGAAAAAAAAACTACAAAGAAACTATCTGTGCAACTGCTTTGTGACTTGTAAATTCATCTCACAGAGTTAAATCTATCCCTTGATTCTTCAGGTCGGAAACATTTCTATTGTAAGATCTGTGAAGGGTCACTTGGGAGCCCATGGAGGCCTATGTGGAAACCCAAATATCTCCAGATAAAGAACTAGAAAGAAGCTACCTGTGAAAAAGCTTTGTGAGGTTTGAATTCATCTCACTGAGCTAAAGCCTTCTTTTCATTCAGCTTGTTGGAGAAACTCTTTATGGAGAATCTGGGAAGGCACATTTTGGAGCCCATTGTCACCTATGGGGGAAAACAGAATATCCCCATATAAAAACTAGAGAATCTGTAAGTGAAACTGCTTCATGATGTGTGGATTCATCTCACAGAGTTAAACCTTTCTTTTGATTCAGAAGGTTTGAAACACTCTTTTTGGAGAAAGCATGAAGGGACATTTAGGAGCCTTTAGAGGCATATGGGTTAAAAGAGAATATCCCAGATTAAAACTAGAAAAAACTTATCAATGACACTGCTTTGTGTTGTGTGGATTCATCTCACATACGTAATCCTTTCTTTTGATCCTGTAGGATGGAAAGTCTTTTTTAGAGAATCTGTGAAGGTAAATTTGGCAGCCCATTGGGGTCTATAAGGAAAAGCAGAATACCCACAGAAAAAGAACTAGAAAGAAGCTATCTGTGAAAGTGCTTTGTGATATGTGGATTCAACTCACAGATGTATACCTTTCTTTTTATTTATCAGGTTAGAAACACTTTATTTGTAGAATCTGTGAAGAGACATTTAGAAGCCAGTTGAGTTGTACAATGAAAATGGAATATCTCCACATAAAAATTAGAAAGAAGCTATCTGTGAAACTGCTTTGTGATGTGTGGATTCACCTCACAGAGTAAAACCTATCTTTTCTTTTTTTTTTTTTTTTTTAAAGGAGTTTTGTTCTTGTTGCCCAGGCTGGAGTGCAATGGTGCAATCTTTGCAGAGTAAAACCTATCTTTTCTTTTTTTTTTTTTTTTTTAAACCTATCTTTTCTTTCAGCACGTTGAAAACCCTCTTCTTGTAGAATCTGCAAATAGGATATTTGGGAGCATATTGTGCCTAACCAGTGAGAAATCAAATATCACCAAACAAAAACTAGAAAGAGGCTATCTGTGAAACTGCTTTGTGATGTGTGGATTCAACACACAGAGTTAAACTTTTCTTTTAATGTAGCAGGTGGAAACAAACTTCTTATAGAATCTGCATAGAGACATTTGGGTGTTCTTTTAGGCATATGGTGAAAAACTGAATATCTCCAGATAAAAACTACAAAGAAACTATCTGTGAATCTTCTCTATGATATGTGGATTCATCTCACATCGTTAAACCGGTCTTTAGTTTTAGCCTGTCCTGTTGGAAGCAAAATTTATGTAGAGTCAGTGAAGGAAATTTTGGGAAGCTATTGAGGACTATACTGAAAAAAGCAAATATCTCAGATAAAGACTAGAAAGAAGTTATCTGTGAAAATGTTTTGTAATGTTTAGATTCACCTCACAGAATTAAACCTTTCTTTTTATTCAGCAGGTTGAAAAAACTCCTCTGGTAGTATCTGCAAAGGGACATTTTGGAGCCCAGTGAGACC
Source organism: Colobus angolensis palliatus (assembly GCF_000951035.1). Classification (NCBI taxonomy): domain Eukaryota; kingdom Metazoa; phylum Chordata; class Mammalia; order Primates; family Cercopithecidae; genus Colobus; species Colobus angolensis. Next base: position 40,957 of record NW_012119822.1, on the reverse strand, counting down.
TACGGTGAAAAACCAAATGTCAGGTAAAAAAAAAAAAAAAAAAAAGAAACTAGAAAGAAGCTATCAGTGTGAAGTGTGAATTAATCTCAAAGCATTAAACCTTTCTTTTGTTAGTTAGCAGGTTGGAAACACTCTCCTGGTAGAATCTGTGAAGGGACATTTGGAAGCCCATTGAGACCTATGGCAAAAAATCAAATATGTCCAGAAAAAAGTGGAAAAAAGGTATCTGTGAAACTGCTTTGTGATGTTTGGATTTAGATCACAGAGTTAAACCTTTGTTTTGCTTCAGCAGGTTTGAAGAACTCTTCTTGTTGTATCTGCAAAGGGACATTTTGGAGCCCTTTGAGGCCTATAGTGAAAAACTGAATATCCCCAGAATAAAACTAAAAAGAAGCCAACTGTGAATCTTCTTTGTGAAGTGTGGATTCCTCTCAGAATTAAATATTTCCTTTACTGAGCAGGTTTGAAACACTCTTATGATAGTATCTATGAAGGGACATTTCAAAGCCCATTGAGGCCTAGGATTAAAAACCAAATATCCCTAGAAAAGCTAGAAAGAAGCTATCTGTGAAACAGCTTTGTGATGAGTGGAATCATCTCACAGAGCTAAAGCTTTCTTTTGATACAGCATGTTGGAAACATTCTTCTAATAGAATCTGCCAGAGGACATTTCAGAGCCCTTTGAGGTTATAATGACAATCTGAATATCGTAAGACAAAAACTAGAAAGAAGCTATCTGTGAAACTTCTTTGTGAAGTGTGGAATTATCTCACAGAGTCAATCCTTTCTTGTGATTCAGCAGGTTAGAAATACCCTTCTGGTAGAATCTGCGAAGGGTCATTTAGGAGCCCTGTGATGTCTACAGTGAAAAACAGAATATCCCTGGATAAAAACTAGAAAGAAGTTATCTGTGAAACTGCAGTCTGATGTGTGGATTCTACTCAAAGAGTTAAACTTTTGTTTTTTTTCAGCAGGTTAGAAACACTTTATTTGTAGAATCTGTGAAGAGACATTTGGGAGCTCATTGATGCCTATAATGAAAAACTGAATATCACCACATAGAAATGAGAAAGAAGCTGCATGTGAAACTGCTTTGTGATTTGTGGACTAATGTTACAAAGATAAATTTTCCTTTTATTCTGCAAGTTGGAAACAGTCTTATTGTAGTATCTTTGAACAGACATTTGGGGGAACATTGAGGCCTAGGGTGAAAAACAAAATATCCCCAGATGAAAACTAGAAAGAAGCAATCTGTTAATGTGCTTTTTGATGTGTGGATTCACCTCACAGAGTTAATTCTTTCAATTGATTCAGCAGATTGGAAAAACTCTTTTTGTAGTATCTGTGAAGGGATGTTTTGGGGCAAATTGAGGCCTACTGTAAAAAGCTAAACATTCCCAGATAAAAAGAAGAAAGAGCCTATCTGTAAAACAGCTTTGTCATGTGTGGATTCATTTCACAGAATTAAATCTTTCTCTTGATTAAGCAAGTTGAAATCACTCTCCAGGTAGAATCTGTGAAGGGACATTTTGTAGCCCATTGAGGCCTATGGTGAAAAAAGAATATCTGTAGATAAAAACTAGAAAGAAGCTATCAGTGAAACTGCTTTGTAATGTGTAGATTCAACTAACAGATTTAAGCCCTTTTTTTATTCATCAGGTTGGAAACAATCTTCTTGTAGAATCTGAGAAAGAACATTTGGGGGCCCATTGAGGCCTATAGTGAAAAACTGCATATAACCAGATAAAACTAGAAAGAAGTTATCTGTGAAACTGCTTTGTGATGTTGGGTTCATATTACAGAGTTAAACATTTCTATTGATTTAGCAGTTTGCAAACACTCTTTTGGTAGAATCTGCAAAGAAACATTTCGGAGCCCATTGAGGCATATAATGAACAACCAAATATTCCCAGATAAAAACTGTGAAGAAGCTATCTATAAAACTGCTTTGTGATGCCTGGATTCATGTCACAGAGTTAAACCTTTCTTTTGATTCAACAGGATGGAAACATTCTTCTGGTAGAATCTGCAAAGGTACATTTTGGAGCCCTTTGAGGCCTATAATGAAAAATTGAATATTCCTAGACAAAAACTAGAAAAAAGCTATCTGTGAAACTGCCGCTGTGATGTGTGGATTCAGTTCACAGAGTTAAACCTTTCTTTTTATTCAGCAGGTTTGAAACACTCTTCTCATACAATCTGTGAAAGAACATTTGGGGCCCATTGAGGCCTATGGTGAAAAACCGAATATAACCAGAAAAAATTAGAAAGAAGCTATCTGTGAAACTGCTTTGTGATGTGTGGGTTCATATTACGGAGTTAAATCTTTCTGTTGATTTGGTAGGCTGGAAACACTCCTTTGGAAGAATTTACAAAGAAATAATTCAGAGCCCATTGAGGCCTATAACAAAAAAACAAATTTTCCCAGATAAAAACTATAAAGAAGCTATATGTGAAACTGCCATGTGATGTCTGAATTCATCTCACAGAGTTAAACCTTCCTTTTGCTTCAGAAGATTTGAGCACTCTTCTTGTTGTTTCTGCGAAGGGACATTTGGGTGCCCTTTGGTGCCTATGGTTAAAAACTGAATATCCTTAGACAAAAACTAGAAAGAAGCTATCTGTGAAACTGCTTTGTGATGTGCAGATTCAAATCAGAGTGTTAAACCATTCTTTTCACTCAGTAGGTTGGAAACACTCTATTTGTAGAATGTGTAAAGGGACCTTTGAGAGCCCATTGAGGCCTATGGTGAAAAACAGAATATCCCCAGACAAAAACTAGGAAGAAGCTATTTGTGAAAGTACATTGTGTGGATTCAACTCACAACGTTAAATATTTCCATTGATTCAACAGGTTGAAAAAGCTCTTTTTATATTATCTGTGAAGGGCCATTTTGGGTCAATTTAAGGCCTATGGTAAAAAACTGAATATCCCCAGAGAAAAACTAGAAAGAAGGTATTTGTAAAACAGCTTTGTTATGTGTGGATTAATTTCACAAATGTAAACCTATCTTTTGGTTCAGCAGGTTGGGAACACTCTTCTGGTAGTATCTGTGAAAGGAATTTTGGGAGCCCATTGAAGCCTATGGTGAAAACCAGAAAATCCATAGATGAAAACAAGAAAAAAGCTATCTGTGAAACTGCTTTGTGATGTGTGGATTCAACTCACAGAGTAAACCTTTCTTTCAATTCAGCAAGTTTGAAACACTTTTTGTAGAATCTCCGATGAGATATTTGACGGCCCATTGAGACCTATGGTGAAAAACCAACTATCAGCAGACAAAAACTGAAAAGAAGCTATCTGTGAAACTGCTTTGTGATGTGTGGATTCATATCATATATTTAAACTTTTCTTTTGATTCAGCAGATTGGAAAGAGTTCTCTGGTAGAATCAGCCAAAGGACGTTTGATTTCCCTTTGAGGCCTATGGTGGAAAACCAAATATTCCTAGATTAAAACTAGAAAGAAGCTATCTGTGTAACTGCTGTGTGATATGTGGATTAAAGTCACAGAGTTAAACTTTTGTTTTTATCCAGCAGGTTAGAAACACTCTCTTTGTAGAATCTGCATAGGGACTTTTGGGAACCAATTGAGGCCTAGAATGAAAAATTGATTATTCACAGACAAACACTAGAAAGAAAACATGTGTGAAACTGCTTTGTGATGTGTGGATAAACCTTTCTTTTAATTCAGCTGGTTGGAAGCATTCTTTTTGTAGTATCTCTAACGGACATTTGGGAGCCCTTTGAAGCCTCTCGTGAAAAACTGAGTATCTTCAGAAAAAAAAAAAAAAACTAGAAACAACCTATCTGTGAAACTGCTTTATGATGTGTGGATTCATCTCACAATGTTAAACGTTTCTGTTGATTCAGCAGGTTAAAAACACTCTTTTGGTAGATTCTGCAATGGGACAATTGTGAGCCCATTGAAGCCTCTGCTGAAAAACAGTATATCCCCAGATAAAAACAAGAAGGAAGCTCTTTGTGAAACTGCTTTGTGGTGTATGGACTGAACTCACAGAGTTAAACCATTTTTTTTATTCAGCAGGTTGGAATCACGCTTTTTGTAGAATTTGTGAAGGGACATTTGGAGGCCCTTTAAAGCCTATGGTGAAAAACTGAATATCACCAGATAAAAACTAGAAAGAAGCTATCTGTGAAACTGTTCTGTGATTTGTGGATTCATCTCATAGAGTTAAACCTTTCTTTGGATTCATCAGCTTGGAAACACTCTCCTGTAGTATCTCTAAGAGACATTTGTGGACCCATGGAGACCTTTGGTGAAAACCAGAATATTCCCAGATAAAAACTAGAAAAAAAGTTATCTGTGAAACTGCTTTGTGATGTGTGGATTCATCTCACAAAGTTAATCCTTTCTGTTGATTCAACAGGTTAAAACACTCTTTTGGTAAAATCTGGGATGCAACACTTGAGAGCTCTTTGAGGCCCTTGGTGAAAAACAGAATATCCCCAGATAAAATCTAGAAAGAGGCTATCTGTGAAACTGCTTCTTGATATGTGGATTCACTTCACAACGTTAAATCTTTTAATTGATTCAGCAGGTTGGAAACACTCTTCTTGTAGTATCTGTGAAGGCACATTTTGGGGCAAATGGAAACCTACAGTAAAAAACTGAATGTCCCCAGAAAAAAAGTAGAAAGAAGCTATCTATAAAGCAACTTTGCAATATGTGGATTCATCTCACAGAATTAAACCTTTCTGTTGATTCTGCACGTTTGAAATACTTTTCTTGTAGAATCTGTGAAGGGACATTTGGTAGCCCATTGAGGCCTATGGTGAAAAACTGAATATCCCAAGATAAAATCTAGAAAGAAGCTATCTGTGAAATTGCTTTGTGATATGAGGATTCAACTCACTGTGTTAAGCCTTCGTTTTCATTCAGCAGATTGGAAACACTCTATTTGTATAGTATGCTAAGGGATATTTGGTAGCCCATTGAGGCCTATGGTGAAAAATTGAATATCCCAAGATAAAATCTAGAAAGAAGCTATCTGTGAAATTTCTTTGTGATATGAGGATTCAACTCACTGTATTAAGCCTTCATTTTCATTCAGCAGATTGGAAACACTCTATTTGTATAGTATGCTAAGGGATATTTGGTAGCCCATTGAGACCTATGGTGAAAAACTGAATATCCCCAGATAAAAGCTAGAAAGAAGCTATCTGTGAAACTGCTTTGTGCTATGTGAATTCACCTCACAGCGTTAAACATTTCTATTGATTCAGCAGGTGTAAAATAATCTCCTTGCAGTATCTTTAAGGGATATTTGGGAGTCCATTGAGACCTATGGTGAAAAACAGAATATTCCCAGATAAATACTAGAAAGTAGTTAGTGGTGAAACTGCTTTGTGATGTGTGAATTCATCTCACAAAGTTAAACCTTTCTGTTGATTCAGCAGGTTAAAAACACTCTTTTGGTAGATTCTGTGATGGGACATTTGGAAGCCTGTTAATGAAAAACCGAATATACCCAGATAAAAATTAGATAGAAGCTATCTGTGAAACTGCTTTGTGATGTGTAGATTCCAATCACAATTTTAAACCTTTCTTTTTATTCAGCACGTTGGAGACACTTTTTGTAGAATCTGCAAAGCTACTTGGAATACCATTGAGGCCTATGGTGAAAAACCAAATATTCTCAGAAAAAAATAGAAAAAAAGGTATTTGTGAAACTGATTTGTGTTGTGCAGATTCATCTCCCAGAGTTAAACCTTTCTTTTTATTCAGCAGTTAAGAAACACTCTTCAGGTAGAATCTGCCAAGGGACATTTCAGAGCCCATTTAGGCTTATAATGAAAAACTGAGTATCTTCTGATGAAAACTAGATAGAAGCCATCTGTAAAAGTGCATTGCGATGTGTGGATTTATCTAACAAAGTTAAACTTTTTCTGATTCAGCAGGTTGGAAACAGTCTTCTGTACAATCGACAAAGGGAAATTTTGAAACCCTTTGAGGCCTATTGTGAAAAACTGAATATTTCTAGAGAAAAACTAGAAAGAAGCTATCGGTGAAACTGCTTTGTGATATGTGGATTCATCTCACAGAGTTAAACCCTTCTTTTTATTCAGCAGGTTAGAAACACTGTATTTGAAGAAACTGCAAAGAGATATTTGGGAGCCCATTTGAGGCCTATAATGAAAGACTGAATATCCCCACACAAAAACTAGAAATAAGCTATCTGTGAAACTTCTTGTGATGTGATGATTTATCTCACAACTTTAAACTTTTCTTTTGTTTCAGAAGGTTGGAAACAGTCTTGATGGAAAATCTGTGGGAGGACACTTGGGACCCCTTTGAGATTTGTAGTGAGAAACAAAATATCCCCAGATAAAAACTGGAATGAAGCTATCTGTGAAACTTCTTTGTGATGTGAGGATTCACCTCACAAAGCTAAACCTTTGTTTTGATTCAGTAGGTTGAAAACACTTTTTTGTAGAATCTGTGAAGGTATATTTTTGAGATATTTGAGACCTATGGTGAGAAACTGAATATCCCCAAATAAAAACCAGAGAGAAGCTATCTGTGAAACTGCTTTGTGATGTGTAGATTCAACTCACTGAATTATACCTTTCTTTTGAATCTGTAAATTGGAAACACTCTTTTTGTAGAATCTGTGAAGGGACATTCTGGAGCACTTTGAGGTCTATGTTGATAAACCACATATCCCCAAATAAAAATTATAACAAAGCTATCTGTGTAATGCTTTGTGATGTGTGTATTCTAATCACAGTTTTAAACCTGTCTTTTTATTCAGCAGTTTGGAAACACTCTTTGTGTAGTATCTGCAAAGGGACATTTGGGGGATTATTGAGGCCTAGGGTTAAAAACCCAATATCCCCAGATAGAAACTAGAAAGAAGCTCTCTGTGAAATTACTTTGTGATGTGTGTTTTCATCTCACAGAGTTAAACCTTTCTTTTAATTAAGCAGTTAGGAAATATCCTTCACGTAGAATCTGCCAAGGGACATTTCAGAGCCCATTTAGGCTTATATTAAAAAAAAAAAGAATATCCTCAGATGAATACTAGAAAGATGCTCTCTATGAAACTGCATTGTGATGTGTGGGTTCGTCTCACAGAGTTAAACCAGTTTTTACATTTGGCAGGTTGGGAGCACTCTTCTTGTAGAAGCTGCAAAGGAATATTTGGGAGCACATTGGGCCTAGTGTGAAAAACTGAATATCCCCAGATACCAAATTTAACCTTCCTTTGACTTAGCTGATTGGAAACAAGCTTCTTGTAGAATCTGTGAGGGGACATTTTTGAGATTTTTTGGATCTATGTTGAAAAACTGAATATCTCCACATAAAAACTAGAAAGAATCTGTCTGTGAAACTTCTTTGCGATGTTTGGGTTCAACACACAGAATTTAACCTTCCTTTGTCTTAGCTGTTTGGAAACAAACTTCTTGTAGAATCTGTGAGAGACCTTTGTGAGCTTTTTGAGGCCTATGGTGAAAAATCGAATATCCCCAGATAAAAACTAGAAAGAATCTATCTGTGAAACAGCTTTGTGATTTGTGGATTGATCTCACAGAGTTAAACTGGTCTTTTGATATAGCATATTGGAAACAATCTTCATGTGAAATCTGTGAAGGGACAATTGGGAGCCCATTGAGGAGTATGATGAAAAACCAAATATCTCCAGATAAAACCTACAAACAAGCTATTTGTGAAACTGCTTTGTGATGTTTGGATTCATCTCTCAGGCTTAAACCTTTGTTCTGATTCAGCAGGTTTGAAATTCTCTTTTTATAATATCTGCAAAGGGACACTTGGGAGCCCATTGAGGCCTATGGTGAAACACGGAATATCCCCAGATAAAAGCTAGAAAGACACTATCAGTGAAACTGCTTTGTGTTGTGTGGATTCTTCTCAAATAATTAAACCTTTCTTTTTTATTTAGCAACCAGGAAATACTCTATTTGAAGAATCTACGGAGGGATATTTTGGAGCCCATTGACGTGTAGAATGAAAAATCAAATATCCCCAGGTAACAGGTAGAAATAAGCTATCCTTGAAACTTGGAAACTCTCTATTTGTAGAATCTGCAAAGGGACATTTGGGAGCCTAATGAAGCCTATGGAGAAAAACAGAATATCCCAAGATAAAAACAGGAAGGAAGGTATCTGTAAAAATATTTTGTGCTGTGTGGATTCATGTCACAGAATAAAACCTTCTTTTTATTCAGCAAGTTGGAAACACTCTTCTTGTAGCATCTGTGAGGGGACAGTTTGGGGTCCATAGACGTTTACCATGAAAACCAGAATATCCTCAGATAAAAACTAGGAAGAAGCTATCTGGGAAACTGGTTTGTGATGTATGAATTCACCTCATAAATATAAATTTATGCTTTGATTCAGCAGGTTGAAAATACTCTTCTTGTACAATCTGTTGAGGGACATTTGAAAGTTCATTGAGTCCTATAGTGAGAAACAGAATATCCAAAAATAAAATATAGAAAAGAGTTACCTGTGAAACTGCTTGACAATGTGCACATTCAACTCACAGAGATAAGTCTTTCTTTTTCTTTTTTCTTGTTTTTTTTTTTTGATTCTGCATGTTAGAAAATGTCTTTTTGTAGAATCTGCAATGGGATATTTGAAAACTCTTTTAGGCCTATAGTGAAAAAGTGAATATCCAAAGATAAAAACTAGAAAGAATTTATCTGTGAAACTGACTGGTGATGTGTGCATTCATTTCACAAAGTTAAACCTTTTTTTTTTTTTTTTGATTCAGCAGTTTGGAAACAGCTTTTTTGTAGAATCTTCGATAAGATATTTGAAAGCCCATTGACCTATATTGAAACTCTGAATATCCAAAGATAGAAACTAGACAGAAGCTATATGTGAAATCTCTTGATGATGTGCATATTCATCTCACAGAGTTAAACATTACTTTTGATTGAGCAGGTTGGAAACAGTCCTTTTGTAGAATCTGTGAATGGACATTTGAAAGCTCATTAAGACCTATAGTGAAAAACTGAATATGCAAAGATAAAAGCTAGAAAGAAGCTATCTGTAAAATCACTTTGCAATATGTGATTTCATCTCACAGATTTGAACTTTTCTTTTGATTCAGGAGGTTGAAAACCATCTTTTTGCAGAATCTGCGAAGGCACACTTGAAAGCCCATAGAGACCTCTAGTGAAAAACTGAATATCCAAAGATAAAAACTGGAAAGAAGCTATCTGTTAAAGTGCTTTGTGATATGTGCATTTATCTCACAGAATGAAACATTTCTTTTTTGATTCAGCAGGTTGGAAATAGTCTTTTTTTTACAATGTGTGAATAGACATTTGAAAGCCCATTGAGGTCTATTGTGTAAAACTGAATATTCAAAGATAAAAGCTAGAAAGAAGCTATTTGTGAAACCACTTGGCAATGACTGAATTCATCTGACAGATTAAAATCATTTTTTTATTTTTGATTCAGCAGTTTGGAAACAGTCTTTCTGTATAATCTGTAAGGGGACATTTGAAAGTCCATTGAGGCCAATAGTGAAAACCTGAATATTTGAAGATAAAAACTAGAAAGAAGCTATCCATGAAACCACTTGATTATTTGCACAGTCATCTCACAGAGTTAGACCTTGCTTTTGATTCAGCAGGTTGCAAACAGTCTTTTTGTAGAATCTGCAAAGAGACATTTGAAAACTCATTGAGTCCTACAGTCAAAAACTGAATATCCAAAGATAAAAACTAGAAAGAAGCTATCTGTGAAACTGCTTGGTGATGTGTTCTTTCATCTCACAGAAGTAAAACTTGCTTTTGATTCAGAAGGTTGGAAACATTATTTTGTAAAATATGTGAAGAAACATTTAAAAGTCCCTTGAGAACTAAAGTAAAAAAACAGAATATCCACTAATAAAAACTTAAAAGAAGCTATCTGTGCAACTTCACTGTGATGTGTGCACTCGTGTCACAGAGTTAAACCAGTCTTTTGATTCAGCAGGTTTTAAACAGTCTTTTTATAGAATCTGTGAAGAGAAACTTGAAAGTTAATTGAGGCCTACAGTGAAAAATTGAATATCTAAAGATTGAAAACTAGAGAGAAGCTATCTGTGAAGCTGCTTGATGACGTGCGCATGCATCTCACAGAGTTAAGCCTTTGTTTCCATTCAGCTGGTTGGAAGCATTCTTCTTTTAGAATCTTCTAAGAACATTTGAAACTCCTTTGAGACCTATAGTGAAAAAATGAATATCCAAGGTGAAAACTAGAAATAAAAACTATCTGTGTAAAGGCTTGGTGATGTGTGCATTCATCTTACTGAGTTAAATCTGTCTTTTGATTCAGCAAGTTGGAAACGGTCTTTTGGTAGAAATTGTGAAGCAACATTTGAAAGCCCATTGAGGCCTATAGTGAAAACCTGATTATCCAAAGATAAAAACTCAAGGAAGTGATCAGTGAAGCTCCTAAGTGATACGCGCATTCAACTCACAGAGTAAAATATTTCTTTTGATTCAGCATGTTGGAAACAGTCTTTTTGTAGAGTCTGTGAAGGGGCATTGAAGGCCCATTGAGTACTATAGTGAAAAAAATGAATATCCACAGATAAAAACTTGAAAGAAGCTATCTGTGAAACCGCTTGGTGATGTATGCATTCATCTCACACAGTTAGACCATTCATTTGTTTCAGCAGGTTGGAAACATTTTTCTTGTAGAATCTGTGAAGAAACATTTGAAAGCCCATTGAAAACTATAGTGAAAAACTGAATATACAAATATGAAAACTATAAAGAAGCTATTTGTGAAACCACTTGGCAATGTGTGCATTCATCTAACAGAGTTAAAACTTGCTTTTTAATCAGCATGTTGGAAACACTCTTTTGATAGAATCTGTGAAGAGACATTTGAAACTCTTTGAGGACTATAGTGAAAAACCGAATATCCAAAGATAAAAACCAAACAAAAGTTATCTGTGAAACTGCTTGGCGATCTGTGAATTCATATCAAAGAGTTAAAACTTTCTTTTGATTCAGCAGGTTGGAAACAGTCTTTTTGTAGAATCTGTGAAGGGACATTTTAAAGGGCATTGAGGCCTATACTGAAAATGTGAATATCCAAAGATAAAACTATGAAGAAGCTATCTCTGAAACCACTTGGTGATGTGTACTTTCATCTCACAGAGTTAAACCTTACTTTTAATTCAACAATCTTTTTGTAGGATCTGGTAACAGTTTTTTGTAGGATCTGGTAACAGTTTTGTGTAGGATCTATGAACGGACATTTGAAAGCCCATTCAGGGTTATAGTGAAAAGCTGAATATCCAAATATAAAATCTTGAAAGAAGCTATCTTTGCAACCACTTGGCAATGTGTGCACTCATCTCACAGGGTTGAATCTTTCTTTTGATTCAGCAGGCTTTAAACAATCTTATTATAGAATCTGCGAAGGAACACTTGAAAGCATTGTGAAACTTACAGTAGAAAACTGAATATTCAAAGATAAAAACTAAAAGGAAGCTGTCTCTGAAATCGACATATCTTGTCGATGTGTGCATTCATCCTACAGAGTTAAAACGTTTTATGTTTTTTTTTTAAATCAGAATGTTAGAATCAGAACTTTTGTAGAAACTGCAAAGGGACATTTGAAAGCCTATTAAGGCCTATAATGAAAACCAGAATATCCAAAGATGAAAATAGAAATAAGCTATCTGAGAAACCACTTTACAATGTAAGCATTCATCTCACAGAGTTACACCTTTCTTTTGATTCTGTAGGTTTGATACAGTCCCTTGTAGTATCTGTGAAGGCACATTTGAAAGCCCATTGAGGCCTACAGTGAAAAACTGAATATTCAAAGAGGAAAACCAGCAAGAAGCTATCTGTGAAACTACTTGGCAATGTGTGCATTCATGTCACAGTTAAATCTTTTTTTTTTTTTTGATTCCGTAATTTGGATACCATCTTTCTGTAGGATATGCAAAGGCACATTTGAAAACCCATTGAAGACTATAGTTAAAAACTGAATATCCATAGATAAAAACAAGGAAGAAGCTCTCTGTGAAACTGTTTGGCAATATGTGCATTCATCTCACAGAGTAAAAAGATTTTTTTTTTGATTCAGTAGTTTGGAACGAGTATTTCTATAGAATCTGCGAAGGGGCATTTGAAAATCCATTGAGGCCAATAGTGAAAACCTGAATATCCAAAGATAACAACTAGAAAGAGGGTATCTGTGAAACCACTTAGTGATTTGTGCATTCATCTCACAGATTAAGATTTCCTTTTAATTCAGCAGATTGGAAACAATCTTTTTGTAGAATCTGCAAAAGGACATTAGAAAGCACACTGAGGCCTACAATGAAAAACTGAATATCGAAATATAAAAACTAGAAAGAAGCTATCTGTGAGACCACTTGGTGATGGGTGCATTCATCTCACAGAATTAAACCTTTGTTTTGATTCAGCAGGTTGGAAACAGGGTTTTTGAAGAAACTGTGAGAATACATTTGAAGGAGGCCTATAGTGAAAAACTGAATATCCAAAGGTGAAAACTAGAAAGAAGTTATCTGTGAAACTTCTTGGTGATGTGTGCATTCATCAGACAGAGTTAAAACTTGCTTCTGATTCAGCATGTTGGAAACAGTCTCTGTAGAATTTTTGAAGGCACATTTGAAAGTGCATTGAGGTCTATAGTGAAAAACTGAAATCCAAAGAAGAAAACTAGAAAGGAGTTTCTGTGAAACCGTAAGGTGATATGTGCATTCATGTCAGAAAGTTAAACCTTTCTTTGATTCAGCAGGTTGGATACAATCTTTTTGTAGAATCTGCAAAGAAATATTTGAAAGCCATTGAGGCCCATAGTGAGACACTCAGTATCCAAGGATAAAAACTAGAAAAAAAAAATCTATCTGTGAAGCAGCTTGACAATGTGTGCATTCATTTCACAGAGGTAAACCTTTCTTTTCATTCAGCAGGTTGGAAACGGCCTCTTTGTAGAATCTGGAAGGAACATTTGAAAGCCAATTGAGGCATACAGTGAAAACTGAATACTCAAAGATGAAAACTAGAATGTAGTTGTCTGTGAAGCGCTTGGTGATGTGTGCATTCATGTCACAGAGATAAAACCTTTTATTGATTCAGCAGGTTGGAAAAAGTCTTTTTTAAGAATTTGTGAAGGGACATTGGAAATCCCAATGAAACTGCTTCATGATATGTGGATTCATCTCAAATAATTAAACCTTTCTTTTGTTTCAGTAGGTTTCAAACAGCCCTTTTGTAGAATCTACTAAGGGACATTTGAGAGTGCAATGAAGTTTATGGTGACAAACCAAATATTCCCACACAAAAACCAGAAAGAACATATCTGTGAAAGCTGCTTTGTGACGTTTGGATTGATCTCATAAAGATAAACCTTTTTTTATTCAGAAATTTGGAAACACTGTTTTTGATGATTCTGCGAAGGCATATGTGGGAGTTCATTGAGACCTATGGTGAAATTGTGAATATCCCCAGATAAATACTAGAAAAAGTTATCTGGAAAACTGCTTTGAGATGTGTAAATTAATCTCATAGAATTAAAACTTTCTTTTCATTAAGCAGGTTGGAAACAGTCCTTTTGTAGAATATGCAAAGGGACGTTTGAGTTCCCATTGAGGCCTGAGGTGACAAACCGAATACCCCCAGATAAAATATAGAAAGAAACTATCTGTGAAACTGTTTTGAGATGTGTGGATTCATTTCACAGAGTTAAAACTTGCTTTTGATTCAGCAGTTTGGAAATACTGCTTTGTAGAATCTGCAAAAAGACATTTGAGAGCTCATTGATGCCTAGGGTGAAAAAGTAAATATCCCCAAATAAAAACTAGAAAGCAGTTATAAGTGAAGCTACTTGGTCATGTGTGCATTCATTTCACAGAGTTAAATGTTTCTTTTGGTTCAGCAGGTTGAAACAGTCCTTTTATAGAATCTTTGAAAGGACAATTTAAAGTGCATTGAGGCCTATGGTGACACACAAACTATACCCAGATAAAAACTAGAAGGAAGCTATCTATGAAACTGCTTTGTGGTGTGTGGATTCATCTTGCAGTGTGAAACATTTCTTTTGATTCAGTCGTTTTGAAACACTGTTTTTGTAGAATCTGCAAAGGGACATTTAGGAGTGCATTGAGTCTTATGGTGAAAAAGGGAATATCCCCAGATAAAAACTGGAAAGAAGTTATCTCTGAAACAGCTTTGTGATGTGTGGATTCACCTTACTGAGTTAAAAATTTCTTTAGATTCTACAGTTTGTCTCAATGTCCCTACAAAGGGACATTTGAGAGCTCATTGAGGCCCATGGTGAAAAAGCAAATATCCACAGATAAAAACTAGAAACAAGCTATCTATGTAACTGCTTTTGATGTACTGATTCATCACACAGAGATAAACCTTCCTTTTGATTCAGCAGTTTAAAAACAGAGTTTTTGTAGAATCTGCAAAGGGACATTTGCAAGCCCATTGGGGCCTATGGTGACAAACAGAATATCCCCAAATGAAAACTAGAAAGAATCATTCTGTGAGACTACTTTGTGATGTGTGGAATTACCTCAAAGTTAAAACTTTCCTATGATTCAGCAGGTTGAAAACACTGTTTTGGTAGAATCTGCAAAGGGACCTTTGGGGGCACATTGAAGTCTATGTTGAAAAAGTGAATATTGCCAGATAAACATAGAAGGAAGTTATCTGTAAAGCTTTTGTGATATGTGGATTCATCTCACATAGTTAAACCTTTCTTCTGATTCAGAAGGTTGGAAACAATCCTTTTCTAGAATCTGTGAAAGGACGTTTGGGAACACATTGAGGTCTACGGTGAAAAAGGAAATATCTCCACATAAAAACTAGAAAGAAGCTATCTGTGAAACTGCTTTGTGATGTATAGATTCATCTCACAGAGGAAAACCTATCTTTTGATTCAGCAGGTTAGAAACAGTCCTTTTATAGAATCTGTGATGGGACATTTGAGAGCTCATTGTGACCTATGGTGACAAACTGAATATCCTTAAATAAAACCTAGAAAGAAGCTATCTGTAAAACTGCTTTGTGATATGTAAATGCAACTCTCTCATGTAGTTAAAACTTTCTTTTTATTCAGCAGCATGGAAAAAATTGTTTTTGTAGAATCTGTGCAGGGACATTAGGAAGCTCACTGAGGCATATGGTGAAAAAGCAAACATTTCCAGTTAAAAATTAGAAAGAAGCTAACTGAGAAACCACTTTGTGATATGTGGATTCATCTCACAGAGTTTAACCTGTCTTTTTATTTAGCAGGTTGAAAAAACTTTTTTTTTTTTTTTGTAGAATCTGCAAAGGGATTTTTGGGAGTGCATTGAAACATGTGGTGACAAAATGAATATTCCCAGATAAAAATGAGAAAGAAGCGATCTGTGAAACTGTTTGTGATGTGAAGATTCATCTCACAGAGGTAAACCTTGCTTTTTATTCAGCAGATTGAGAACACTGCTTTTGTAAAATCTAAGAAGGAACATTAGAAAGCTCCTTTTGGCCTATGGTAAAAAAGTGGATATCCCCAGATAAAAACTATAAAAAAAACTATCTGTGAAATTGTTTGTGATGTATCAATTCATCTCAAAGATATAAACCTTTCTTTTGATTCAGCAAGTTTGAAACAGTTCTTTTGTAGAATTTGTGAAGGGACTTTTGGGAGTGCATTGAGGAATATGTTGACAAACAAAATATTCCCAAATAAACCCCCAAATGAAGTTTTCTGTGAAACTGCTTTGTGACATGTGGATTCATCTTGTAAAGTTAAAGCTTTCTTTTGATTTAGCAGGTTAGAAACAATCTTCTTGTAGAATCTGTGAATAGACATTTGAGAGCCCATTGAGGCCTTTGGTGACAAACAAAATATCCCCAGATATGAACTAGAAAAAAACTATCTGTGAAACAGCTTTGTGATGTGTGTGTTCATCTCACACAGGAAAGTGTTTCTGTTGATTCAGCAGATTGGAAATACTGTTTTTGTAGAATCTGCGAAGGGACATTAGGGTGCACATTGAGGCCTACTGTAAAAAATGGAGCATCCCCAGATAAAAACACTATTTTTGTAGAATCTGTGAAGAGACATTTGGGAGCTGATTGAGGCCTATGTAGAAAAAGTGAATAGCCCCAGATGAAAACTAGAAGGAAGTTATCTGTGAAACTGATTTGTGATGTGTGGATTAATCTCAGAGTTAAACCTTTCTTTTTATTCAGAAGGTTGGAAACACTCCTTTTGTAGAGTCTGTAAAGGGACGTTGGGGATAGTATTGAGTCCTAGGGTGACAAACGGAATATCCACAGATAAAAACGAGAAAGAA
Source organism: Colobus angolensis palliatus (assembly GCF_000951035.1). Taxonomy (NCBI): domain Eukaryota; kingdom Metazoa; phylum Chordata; class Mammalia; order Primates; family Cercopithecidae; genus Colobus; species Colobus angolensis. Next base: position 24,637 of record NW_012119822.1, on the reverse strand, counting down.
TTTATCTGTGATTGTGAATGTACTTTGGGATGTGTGTATTGATATCACAGAAGTAAACCTTTCATTTCATTCAACAGGTTGGAAATAGTCTTTTTGTAGTATCTATGAAGGGACATTTGAGAGCTTTGTGACTTATGGTGACAAACTGAATAATCTTAAGTAAAAACTAGAAAGAAGCTACCTGTGAAACTGATTTGTGATATGTGGATTCATTTCATAGAGATAAACCTTACTTTTGTTTCAGCAGTTTAGAAACTTTTTTTGTGGAGTCTGCAAAATAACATTTGGGAGCCCATTGAGGCCTATTATGACAAACTGAATATCCCAAGACTAAAACTAGAAAGAAACTAACTGAAAAACTGCTTTTGGATGTGTGGATTCGTCTCACAGAGGTAAACATTTCTTTTCATATAACAGGTTGGAAACATGGTTTTTGTAGAATCTTTTACAGAACATTTGGGAGGTGAATGAGGCCTATGGTGACACACAGAATATCCCCAGATAAAAACCAAAAAGAATAGATATGTAAAACTTCTTTGTGATGTCTCCATTCATCTCACAAAGTTAAAACTTTCCTTTATTTCCACAGTTTGGAAACACTGTTTTTGTAGAATCTACAAAGGGACATTTGGGAGCTCATTGAGGCATATGATGACAAACCAAATATCTTCAGATAAATACTAGAAAGAAGTTAGTTTTGAAATTGCTTTGTGATGTGTGGATATATCCAACAGAGTTACACCTTTGTTTTTATTCATCAGACTAGAATCATTTTTGTGTAGAATCTGCAAAGGAACATTTTGGAGCTCATTGAGGCTTATGGTGACAATGGGATAGCCCCAGATAAAAAATAGAAAGAAGTTAACAGAGAAACTGTTTTTGGATGTGTGGATTCATCTCACAGAGTTAATCCTTTCTGTTGATTCAGGAGTTTTGAAACACTTTTTGTAGAATCTACCAAAGGACATTTGGGAGCTCATTGAGGATTGAGGCATATGGTGAAAAAGCAAATACCCAGAAAAAAACTAGAAGGAAGTTATCTGAGAATCTGCTTCAGAATGTGTGGATTCAGCTCACAGAAATAAACATTTATTTTGATTCAGCAGGTTAAAAGCAGTTTTTTGTAGAACATGTGAAGGAACATTTGAGAGCCCTTTGAGGCCTATGGTGACAACCTGAATATTCCCATATAAAAGCTAGAAAGAAGCTATCTGTGAAACAGATTTGTGATTTGTGGAATCATCTTACACAGTTAAACCTTTCTTTTTGATTTGGCAGTTTGGAAAACACTGTTTTTATAGAATCTGCAAAGAAATATTTGGAAGCTTATTGAAGCCTATGGTGAAAAAGTAAATCTCCCTAGATAAAAACTAGAAAGAAGCTATCTGAAACTGCTTTGTGATGTAAGCATTCATCTCACAGAGTTAAACCTTTTTTTAAATGTAACAGTTCAGAAACACCATTTTTGTAGATTCTACAAAGAGACATTTGGGAGATTATTGAGACCTATAATTAAAAAGCAAATATCAACAGATAAAAACTGTATAGAAGCTATTTGTGAAGCCGTTTTGTGATGTTTGGATTAATCTGACGGATTTAAACCTGCCTATTGAAATAGCAGTTTGGAAATACTGTTTTTGTAGATTATGTGAGAGAACAGTTGGGATCTTATTGAGGCTGACGGTGAAAAAGTGAATATCCAACAATAAAAACAAGAAATTTTTATCTGTGAAACTGCTTTGTAATGTGTGGAATCATCTCAGAGAGATAAACCTTTCTTTTGATTCAGCAAGTCGTAAATACTCCTTTTGTAGAATCAGCAAAGGGACATTTGGGAGAACATTGAGGCCTATGGTGAAAAGCAAATATCTCAAGATTAAAACGAGAAAGAACCTATCTGTGAAACTCCTTTATGATGTTTGGATTAATCTCACAGAGTTAAACATTTCTTTTGATTCAGCCGTTTATAAACACTGTTTTTGTAGACTCTATGAAGGGGCATTTTGGGAGCTCATTAAGTCCTATGGTGCAAAAGCAAATATCCCCAGATAAAAACCAGAAAGAAGCTATCTGTTAGACTGCTTCATGTGGATTCACCTCACAGGATTCAACTTTTTTTTATTCAGCAGTTTGGAAGCAATGTTTTTTTAGAATCTGAGAAAGAATGTTTGGGAGCTTATTGAGGCCAATGGAGAAAAAAGTGAATATCCCAAGATAATAACTAAAAATAAGTTATCTCAGAAACTGTTTTGTGATATGCTGATTCATCTCACAGAGATGAATGAACTTTCCTTTCATTCAGCAAATTGGAAACAGTCCTTTTGTAGCATCTGTGTAGGGACATTTTGGAGTGCATTGAGGCCTATGGTAACAGATTACCACCAGATAAAAACTGAAAAGAAGCGATCTGTAAAACTTCTTGGTGATGTGTAGATTCATCTCATGGAGTTAAACATTTCTATTGATTCAGCAGATCAGAAACACTGTTTTTGGAGAATCTGCAAAGGGACATTTGAGAGCTCATTGAGGCCTACAGGGAAAAGAGAATATCACCAGACAAAAACTACAAAGAAGCTATCTGTGAAACTGCTTTGTAATGTGTGGATTTTTCTCACAGAATTAAACATTTCTTTTGATTCAGAACGTTAGAATCACTGTTTTTGTAGAATCTGTAAAGGGACATTTGAAAGGTCATTGAGGTCTATGGTGAAAAAGCAAATATCCCCAGATAAAAACTAGAAAGAAGCTATCTGTGAAACCGCTTTCTGATGTGTGGATTCATCTCACAGAGATAAACATCTCTTTTGATTCAACAGGATAGAAACAGTCTTTTTGTAGAAATGTGAAGAGACATTTGAGCGCCCATTGAGAACTATGGTGATTAACCAAATATCACCAGAAAAAAACTTCAAAGAAGTTATCTGTGAGACTGCTATGTGATGGGTAGACTCATTTCACAGCGGTAAACCTTTCATTTGATTAAGCAGGCTATAAAGCCTGTTTTTGTACAATCTGCGAAGGGAAATTTTGGAGCTCATTGAGGCTTATGGTAAAAAAGCAAATATCCTTACATAAAAACTAAAAGCAAGTTATCTGTGAATCTGCTTTGGGATGTGTGGATTTATCTCACATAATTAAATGCTTCTTTAGATTCAGCAGCTTAGAAACAGTCTTTTTGTAGAATCTGCCAAGGGACATTTTGGAGCTTATTGAGGCCTATGGTGAAAAAGCGAATATCCCCAGATAGGTGATAGGAAGAAGTTGTCTGTTAAACTACTTAGTAACTTGTGGATTCATCGCACAGAATTAAAACTTTCTCTTGATTCAGTAGTTTGGAAACACTGTTTTTGTAGAATCTATGAAGTGATATTTAACAGCTCATCCAGGCTTCAAAACCAGAAAGAAACTATCTGAGTAACTGTTTCATGTGGATTCACCTCACAGAGTTAAACATTCCTTTTGATTGAGCAGTTTGGAAACACTGTTTCTGTAGAATCTTGAAGAAACATTTGGGAGCTCACTGAAGCCTATGGTAAAAAAGCAAGTATCCCAAGATGAATACAAGAAAGAAGCCACCTGTGATACTGCTTTTGATGAGTGGATTCAGCTCATAGAGTGAAACTTTCTTTTGATTTAGCAGTTTGATACACTGTTTTTTTGCAGAATCAGCAAATGGACATTTGGGAGCTCATTGAGGCCCATGGTGAAAAAGTGAATATCCCGAGATAAAAACTATGACGAAGTTATCTGTGAAACTGCTTTGTGATGTGTGGATTCAACTCACAGAGTTAAATCTTTCTTTTTCTTTAGCAGGTTGAAAACACTTTTTTTTTCTTTTTTTGTAGAATCTGTGAAGGGAATTTTGGGAGCGCATTGAGACATGTGGTGACAAACTGAATATCCCCAGATAAAAATGAGAAAGAAGCCATCTGGGAAACTGCTTTGTGATATGTGTATTCATCCCACAGGGTTAACCCTTTTTTATTATTATTTCACCATATGGAAACACTGTTGTTGTCAAATATGTGAAGAAATATTTGGGAGCTCTTTGAGACCTAAGGTGAAAAAACAACCTCATATAAAAAGTAGAAAAAAAGCTATCTGTGAAACTGCTTTGTGATGTGTGCATTCATCTGAAAAGGATAAATCTTTCTTTGGATTCAGCATATTGAAAACAATATTTTTATAGAATATGCAAAGGGACTTTGGGGAGCCCATTGAGTCATACCGTGAAAAAGAAAATACCCACAGATGAAAACTAGAAAGAAACTACCTGTGAAACTGCTTTGTGATGTGTGGCTTCGTCTAGCATAGTTAAACCTTTCTTTAGGTTCTGCAGTTTGGAAACACTGTGTAGAATCTGCAAAGGCATATTTGGGAGCACATTGAGGCCTGAGGTGAAAAAGCGAATATCCCCAGATAAAAATTAGAAAGAGGCTACCTGTGAAAATGCTTTGTGATGTGTGGTTCATCTAACAGAGTTAAACCTTTCCTTTGATTCAGCAGTTTGGAAACACTGTGTAGAATCTGTGAAGGGACATTTAGGAGTGTATTGAGCTCTATAGTAAAAAAGCAAATATTTCCAGATAAAACCTGGAAAGTAGGTATCTGTGAAACTGCTTTATTATGTGTGTATTTATCTCACAGAGTTAAACCTTTCAAAGAAACATTCAGGAGCCCATTGAAGCCTATGGTGGAAAAGCAAATATCCTCAGATAAAACCTTGAAAGAAGTTATTTGTGAAACTGCCTGGTGATGTGTGGATTCTTCTAAAAGGGATAAAACTTTCCTTTGATTCACCAGGTTGGAAACACTCCTTTGTAGAATCTGTGAAGAGTCATTTGAGAGTGCTTTGAGGCCTATTGTGACAAACCAAGCATCTCAATATAAAAACTAGAATGAACTTATATGTGAAACTTCTTTGTGACCTTTTATTCATTTCACAGAGGTAAATATTGCTTTTGATTGAAGTTTGTATATACTGCTTTTGTAGTATGTATGAAGGGAAATTTGGGATCTCATTGAGGCTTAATGTGAAAAAGTGAATATCCCCAGATAAATACTATACAGTAGCTATCTGTGAAACTGCTTTGTGATGTGTGAACTCATCTCACAGAGTTAAACCTTTGGAAGGGATATTTAAGAGCTCATTGAGGCCTATGGTGAGAAAGCAAATATCCCCATATAAAAAGTAGAAAGAAGTTATTTGTGAAACTGTTTTGTGATGTGTGGATTATTCCAAAAGAGTTAAACCTTTCTTTCGTTTCAGCAGTTAGGAAACACTGTTTTTGTAGAATTTGCAAAGGGATATTTTGTAATACATTGAGGTCTACGGTGACAAATCTAATATCCCCAGATAAAAACTAGAAAGAAGCTGTCTGTGAAACTGGTTTGTAATGTGTGGATTCCTCTCTCAAAGTTAAGTCTTTCTTTTGATCCAGCAGTTTGAAAATATTCTTTCTGTAGAATCTGTGAAGGAACATTTGAGAGCTCATTGAGGCCTATGGTGAAAAAGCAAATATCCCCAGATAAAAACTAGGAAGACGCTATCTTTGAAACTGCTTTGTGCTCTGTGGATTCATCTCACAGATTTAAATGGTTCTTTTGATTCAGAAGTTTGGAAACAGTTTTTGTAGAATCTTCGAAGGGACTATTGGGAGCACATTGAGGACTAAGGTGAAAAAGCAAATATTCCCAGATAAAAACTAGAAATAAGTTTTCTGTGAAACTGCTTTAACACGTGTGGATTCATCTCACAAAATTAAACCTTTCTTTTGATTCAACAGTTGGGATCCACTGATGCCTATGGGGGAAGAATCAAAAATACACAGATAAAAATGAGAAAAAAATAGAAGCTATCTGTGAAACTGCTTTATGATGTGTGGATTGGTCTCACAGAGTTAAACCATTCTTTTGATTCAGCAGGTTAGAAACAGTTTTTTTACAGAAACTGTGAAGAAACATTTGGGAGTACATTGAGGGCTATGGTGACAAAGTGAATATCACCACATAAAAATAGAAAGAAGTCATCCATGAAACTACTGTGTTATGTGTGGATTCATCTCACTTAACTGCACCTTTCTTTTTAACTCAGCAATTTGAAAGCACTGTTTCTTTTAGAAGCCAAGAAGGGACATTTTGGAGCTCCTTGAGGCCTGTGGTGATAAACGAATATCCCCAGATAAAAACTAGAAAGAGGCTCTCTGTGAAATTGCTTTGGTATATATGGATTTATCTCACAGCATTAAGCCTTTCTTTGGATTCAGCAGCTGGGAAACACGTTTTTGTAGAATCTGCAAAGGGACATTTTTTAGCACACTGAGGTCTATGTAGACAAAATATTCCCAGCTAAAAACTAGAAAAATCTATCAGTTAAGCTACTTTGTGGTGTGTGGATTCACCTCACAGAGTTAAGTCTTTCTATGATTAAGCAGTTTGAAAACACTGTTTTTGTAGAATATCCAAAGGGGCATTTGGGAGCTCATTGAGGCCTATGCTGAAAAAGTGAATATCCTCAGAAAAAAATTAAAAGAAAGTATCTGTGAAACTGCTTTGTGATATGTGGATTCCTCTCACAGAGACAAACCTTTCTTTTGATTCAGCAGGTTGGAAACAGTACTTTTGCAGAATCTGGAAAGGGATATTTGGGAGTGCCTTGAGGCCTATTGTGACAAAGTGAATATCCCAAGATAAAAACCAGAAAGAAATTATTTGTGAAACTGCTTTGTGATGTGTGGATTCATCTCAAAGAGTTAAACCATTCTTTTGATTCAGCAGTTTGGAAACACTGTTTTTGTAGAATCCACAAATAAACATTTGGGTGCTCATTGAGGCCCATGGTGAGAAAGCGAATCTCCCCAGATAAAAAGTAAAAAGAAGCTATCTGTGAAACTGATTAGTGATGTGTGGATTCATCTCACAGAGATAAGCCTTTTTAAAAATTTTTTTTGATTCAGCAGTTTGGAGACATTGTTTTTGTAGAATCTACTAAGCGACATTTGGGAGCTTATTGAGGCCTGTGGTGTAAAGGCAAATATTCTCAGATAAATACTAGAAAGAAGCTGTCTGTGAAGCTACTTTGTGATATTTGGATTGATCTCACAGTGTTAAACCATACTTTTGATCCCGCAAGTTGGAAACAGTCCTTCTGTAGAATTTGCAAAGGGACATTAGAGGGTGCATTGAGGCCTATTTTGAAAAACAGAATATCCCCAGATAAAAACTAGAAAGAAGTTATCAGTGAAACTGCTTTACAGTGAGTGGATTCATTCCACGGAAATAAACCTCTCTTTTGTTCAGCAGTGTGGAAACCCTGTTTTTGCAGAATCTGCAAAGGGACATTTGGGAGTTTAAGGGGCCTATGGTGGATAAGCAAACATTTTCAGATAAAAACTAGAAAGAAGCTATCTGTGAAACTGCTTTGTGATGTGTGGATTCACCTCACAGAGTTAAACCTTTCTTTTGATTCAGCAGTTTGGGAAAAGTGCTTTTCTAGAATCTGTGAAGGTACATTTGGAAGCTCATAGAGATCTATGGTGAAAAAGCAAATATCCCCAGATAAAAATTAGAAAGAATCTATCTGGAAAATGCTTTGTGATGTGTGGATTCTTCTCACAGAGTTAAACCTTTCTTTTGATTAAGCAGATTGGACAGTCCTTTTGTAGCATCTTCGAATGGACATTTGGGAGTCCATTGAGGCCAATGATGACAAACCAAATATCCCAAGATAAAAACTAGAAAAAAGTTATCTTTCAAACTACTTCATGATGTGTGCATTGATCTCACAGAGTTAAACCTTTCTTTTGATTCAACAGATTAAAAACACTGTTTTTGCAATATCTGCAAAGCTATGTTTGGGAGTGCATTTAGATCTATGTTGAAAAAGTGAGTAACGCCAGATAAAAACCTGAATGAAACTATCTTTGAAACTGCTTTTTGATGTGTGGATTCATCTCACAGTGTTAAGCCTTTCTTTAGCTTCGACAGTTTGGAAACACTGTTTTTGTAGTACATTCAAGGGGATATTTGGGAGCTCATTGAGGCCTATAGTGAAACAGAAAATATCCCTAGATAAAAAGTAGAAATAAGCTATCTGTGAAAGTGCTTTGTGATGTGTGGATTCAACTCACAGAGTTAAACATTTCTTTTGATTCAGGAGTTTGGAAACATTGGTTTTGTAGAATCTGAGAAGGGACATTTGGAAGCTCATTGAGGCCTTTGGTGAAAAAGTCAGTATCCTCATATAAATACTAGAAAGAAGCTATCTATTTTCAACTTGTTGTATCCAAAGAAATTTCATTTGTAGAATCTGTGAAGGTACATTTCCGGGTGCATTGAGGACTATGGTGACAAAGAGAATATTCCCAGATAAAAATTAGAAAGACGTTTTCTATGAAACTGTTTGTGCTGTGTGGATTCACCTCACAGGGTTAAACCTTTCTTTTGATTCAGCAGGTTGGAAACAGTCCTTTTGTAGAATATGCAAAGGGATATTTGAGAGTGCATTGAGGCCTATTTTGACAAACAGAATATTCACAGATAAAAACTATGAAGAAGCTATCTGTTAACCCGCGTTCTGATGTGTGGATTTATTTCACAGAATTAAACCTTTCTTTTGACACAGCAGTTTGGAAACACTGCTTTTGTAGGATCTTCCAAGGGGTATGAGAGCGCACTGAGGCCCAAGGTGAAAAAGCAAATATCCTCAGATAAAAACTAGAAAGAAGCTGTTTGTGAAACTGCTTTCTGATGTGTGGATTCATCTCACAGAGACAAATCTTTCTTTTTATTCAGGAGTTTGGAAACACTGTTTTTGTAGAATCTGTGTAGGGACATTTGGGAGCTCCTTGAGGCCTATGATTAAAAAGTGAATATTCTCAGTGAAACTCCTTTGTGATGTGTGGATTCAACTCACAGCCTTAAACCTTTCCATAGATGCAGCAGGTTGGAAACAGTACTTTCGTAGAATCTGTGGAGGGTCATCTGGAATTGCATTGAGGTCCATGGTGAAAAACTGAATATCCCCAGACAAAAACTAGAAAGAAGTTATCTGTGATACTACTTTGTTATGTGTGGATTGATCTCACAGAGTTAAACTTGCTTTTTGATGCAGCAATTCGGAAACACTGTTTTTGTAGGTTCTGTGAATGGATATTAAAGATTGCATTGTGGTCTATGGTGAAAACGTGAATGTCTTCAGATAAAAACTAGCAGGAAGCTATATGTTAAACTGTTTTGTGATGTGTGGATAAATCTCACAGAGTTTTACTGTTCTTTTGATTCAACTCTTTGGAAACATTGTTTTGTAGAATCAGCAAAGGGACATTTGAGATCTCACTGAGGCCTATGGTGAAAAAGTGAACATTCCCAGATAAAAATTAGTAAGATGTTACCTGTGAAAATGTTTTCTGATGTGTGGATTCAATTCACACAGTTAAAACTTTCTTTTGATTCAGCACTTTGAAATACTGTTTCTGTACAATCTGTGAAGGGACTTTTGGGAGCTTATTGACCCCTATGGTGAAAAAGGGAATATCTACAGATAAGTACTAGAAAGAAGCTATCTGTGAAACTGCTTTGTGATGTGTGGATTCATCTCACAGAGTTAAACCTTTCTTTTCATTCAGCAGGTTGGAAACAGTCCTTAGTAAAATCTGTGAAGGGACATTTGGGAATGCATTGAAAACTATGGTGAAAAAGCGAATATCCCCAGATAAAATGTAAAAAGAAGCTATCTTTGAAACTGCTTTGTGATGTGTGGATTCATCTCAAAAATTTAAACATTAATTTTGATTCAGCAATTTGGAAACACTGTTTTTCTACAATATGCAAAGGGACATTTGAGAATGCATTGAGGCCTATTGTGAAAAAGCGAATATCCCCTGATAAAAACTAGAAAGAAGATGTCTGTGAAACCGTTTTGTGACGTTTGGATTCATCTCACAGAGGTAAAATTTCTTTTGATTTAGCAGTATGGAAACACTGTCTTTGTAGAATCTGCAAAGGGACATTTGGAGCTCTTTGAGGCCTATGGTGAAAAAGCAAATATACCCAGATAAAAACTAAAGAGAAGTTATTTGTGAAACTGTTTTGTGATGTGTGTATTCTTCCCACAGAGATAAACTTTTCTTTTGATATAACAGTTTGGAAACACTGTTTTTGTAGAATCTGTGAAGGGACATTGGGGAGTTCACTGAGGCCTATTGTGAATAATGGAATATCCCCACATAAAAACTGGAAAGAAACTGTATGTGAAACTGCTTTGTAATGCATGTATTCATCTAACAGAGTTAAATCTGTGAACTCATTGAGGTTTACGGTGAAAAATTGAATATATTCTCAGAAAAAAACTGATTGTAGAATCTGTGAAAGGGCATTTGGGAGGGTATGAGGCCAATGGTGAAAAAGAAAACATCCCCAGAAAAGAAACTAGGAAGAAGCTATCTTTGAAACTGCTTTGTGATGTGTGAATTCATCTCACTTAGTTAAATGTTTTTATGATACATCAGTTTGAAAACACTGTTTTAGTACAATCTGTGAAGGGACATTTGGAAGCTCGTTGAGGCCTAGGGTAAGAAAGCAAATATTCAGACATAAAAACTAGAAATATGCAATGTGTTAAACTGCTTTGTGATATGTGGATTCATCTCAGAGAGTTAAACCTTTCTTTTGATTCATCAGTTTGGAAACACTGTTTTTGAAGAATCTGTGAAGGGACACTTGGGAGCTCATAGAAGCCTACAGTGAAAAAGTGAATATCCCTTGATAAATACTAGAATGAACATATCTGTGAAACTGCTTTTTGATGTATGGAATCATCTCACAGAGTTAAACTTTTTATTTTATTATTCATCAAGTTGCAATCAGTCCTTTTGTAGAATCTGCAAAAGTGACATTAGGTAACGCATTGACGTCTATAAATATAAACAGAATATCCCCAGGAAAAAAAACTAATAGAAAGCTATCTGTGAACCTGCTTTCTGATGTGTGGCTTCACCTCATAGGTTAAACTTTCCTTTGATACAGCAGTTCGGAAGCATTATTTTTGTAGTATCTGTGAAGGGATATTTAAGAGTACACTAAGTTCTATGGTGAAAACGTGACTACCCTTAGATTAAAACTAGAGAGAAAGTATTTGTGAAACTTCTTTGTGATGTGTGGATTCTTCTCACAGAGTTAAACCTTTTATTTTGATTCAGTAGTTTGGAAACACTGTTTTTGTAAAATCTGCGAGGGGACATTTGGGAGCTCATTGAGGCCTATGTTGAAAAAGCAAATATGCCGAGGCAAAAACTAGAAAGATGTTATTTGTGAAACTGCTTTGTGATGTGTGGATTCTTCTCACAAAGACTAACCTTTCTTTTGTTTTATAAGGTGGAACACAAATTCTTTTGTAGAATCTGCGAAGGGATATTTGGAAGCCCATTGAGGCCTATGGTGACAAACAGAACATTTCCTGGTATATTTCTAGATAAAAACTAGAAAGAAGTGATTTGTGAAATTGCTTTGTGAAATGTGTATTCATCCTACATTTAAACCTTTCTTTTGATTCAGCAGTTTGGAAACACTCTTTTTGTAAAATCTGCAAAGGGACATTTGGGAGCTTTTTGTGGCTTATGGTTAAAAAGCGAATGTAAGCAGAAAAAAAAAACTAGAAAGAAGCTATCTGTGAAACTGCTTTGTGATTTGTGGATTTATCTCACAGAGTTAAAACTTTCTTTTAATTCAGCAGGTTGCAATCATCCTTTTGTAGAATCTGCAAAGGGAGATTTTGTAGCACATTGAGGCCTATGGTGACAAACAGAATATCCCCAGATATTAACTAGAAGAAAGCTATCTGTGAAACTGCTTTGTGATGTGTGGATTCATCTCAAAAAGTTAAGCCTTTCTTTGATACAGCAGCTTAGAACATTGTTTTTGTAGTATCTGCAAAGGAATACCTAACAGTGCACTGAGATTTATGGTGAAAAGGCGAATATATGACAGAAAAACTAGAAAGAAGCTATTTCTGAAACTGCTTTGTTATGTGGGGATTCATCTCACAAAGGTAAACCTTTCTTTTCATTCAGCAATTTGGAACTTTTTTTTTGTAGAATCTGTGACGTGACATTTGGGAGCTCATTTAGGCTTATAGTGAAAAAGTGAATATCCCCAGATAATACTAGAAAAAAGCTATCTGTGAAACTGGCATGTGACGTGTGGATTAATCTCAGAGAGTTAAACTTTCTTTTGATTCAGCACTTTGGAAACACTGTTTTTACATAATCTGCAAAGGAATGTTTGTGTACTCATTGAGGCCTATGGTGAAAAAGCAAATACCCTCCTATAAAAACTAGAAAGAAAGTATCTGTGAAACCACTTTGTGATGTATGGATTATTCTCACAGATAAAAACCTTTCTTTCATTTAGTAGGTTGTAAACGATCCTTTTGTAGAATCTGCAAAAGGAGTTTTGGGAGCACATTGAGGCCTATGGTGACAAACCAAATATTCCCAGATAAAAACTAAAAAGAAGCTATCTGTAAAACTGCTTTGTGACGTGTTGACTCATATCACAGAGTTAAACATTTCTTTTGCTTCAGCAGTTGGAAACAGTCCTTTTGTAGAAAGAATCTATCTGTGAAACTGCTTAGTGATGTTTGGATTCATCTAACTGGGTTAAACCTTTCTTTTGATTCAGCAGTTTGGAAACTTTTTTTGTAGAATTTCGGAAGGGACACTTGGGAGCTCTTTGAGGGCTATGGTAAAAAAGGGAATATTCACAGATAAAAACTTAAAAGAAGCTATCTGTGAAATTGCTTTGTGATGTATGGATTGATCTCACAGAGTTAAACCTTTCTTTTGATTTAGTATGTTGAAAACCATCTTTTGCAGAATCTGCAAAGTGACATTTGGGAGCTCATTGAGGCATATAGTTACAAACCAAATATCCCCACATAAAAACTAGAAAGAACTTATTTGTGAAACTGCTTTGTGATTTGCGGATTCTATCCATAGAGTTAAACCTTTCTTTTGATTCAGCAGATTGCAATCAGTCTTTTCTAGAATATGCGAAAGGACACTTTATATAACATTGAGAACTATGGTGACAAACAAAATATCCCCAGATAAAAGCTATAAAGAAGTTATCTGGAAAACTGCTTTGTGATGTGTAGATTCATTTCACAGTGTTCAAACTTTCTTTGGATTCAGCAGTTTGGAAACACTGTTTTTGTAGAATCTGCAAAGGGACATTTGGGAGCTCATTGAGGCCTATGGTGAAAAAGTCATTACCCGCAGATAAAACTAGAAATAAGCTATCTGGGAAACTGGTTTGTGATGTGTGGATTCACCTCGCAGAGTCAAACCTTCCTTTTGATTCAGCTGTTTGGAAATAATGTTTTTGTAGAATGTGCAAAGGGACATTTAGGAGGTCATTGAGTCCTATGGTGACAAAGCAAATATCCCCCTATAAAAAGTAAAAAGAAGCTATCTGTGAAACTGTTTTCTGATGTGTGGATTCATCTCGCAGAGTTCAAACTTTCTTTTGATTCCACAGTTTGGAAACACTGTTTTTGTAGAATCTGTGAAGGGACATTTGGGAGCTTACTGAGGTCTTTAGTGAAAAGGAGAATATCCCCGCTACTGAATGGGCAAAAACTGGAAGCATTCCTTTGAAAACTGGCACAAGACAGGGATGCCTTCTCTCACCACTCCTATACAACATAGTGTTGGAAGTTCTGGCTAGGGCAATCAGGCAAGAGAAAGAAATCAAGGGTATTCAGTTAGGAAAAGAAGAAGT
>NW_012119822.1:0-9123 GCF_000951035.1 Colobus angolensis palliatus | reverse complement strand
TAAATGATGAATTGATGGGTGCTGACGAGTTGATGGGTGCAGCACACCAACATGGCACAAGTATACATATGTAACAAACCTACACGTTTTGCACATGTACCCTAGAACTTCAAGTATAAAAAAAAAAGATAAAATTCAAAAAAAAAAGAAAAGAAAAAAATAAAACTAGAAAGAAGCTATCTGTGAAACTGCTCTGTGATGTGTGGATTCTTCTCACAGAGATAAATCTTTCTTTTGATTTAGCAAGTTGCAAACTGTCTTTTTCTAGAACCTGGGAAGGGACATTTTGTAGCACATTGAGGCCTATGGAGACAATCAGAATACCCCAGATGAAAACTAGAAAGAAGTTATCTTTGAAACTGCTTTGTGATATGTGGATTCATCTCACAGAGTTAAACCTTTCTTTTATACAGCAGTTTGGAAACACCACTTTTGTAGAATCTGCAAAGCAATATTTAAATGCACATTGGGTCCTATGGTGAAAAAGTGAATATCCCTGGATAAAAACTAGAAAGAAGATGTCTTTGAAACTGCTTTGTGATGTGGATTCATCCCACGGAGTTAAACACTTCTTTTCATTCAGTACATTGCACACAGTCCTTTTGTAGAATCTATGAAGAGACATTGACATTTGGGAGTGCATTGAGGCCTATGGAGAAAATCAGAATATCTCAGATAAAAACTAGAAAGAAGTTATCTTTGAAACTGCTTTGTGATATGTGGATTCATCTCACAGACTTAAACCTTTCTTTTATACAGCAGTTTGGAAACCCTGCTTTTGTAGAATCTGTGAAGTGATATTTAAATGTGCTTTGTGGCTTGTGGTGGAAAAAGGAATATCCTGGATAAAAACTAGAAAGAAGCTATCTTTGAAACTGCTTTGTGATGTGTGGATTCATCTCACAGAGTTAAACATTTCTTTTGATTCAGCAGGTTAAAAGCACTGTTTTTGTTGAACCCGTGAAGGGACATTTGGGAGTGCTTTGAGGCCCATGATCCAAAAGCAAATATTCCCAGATTAAAAACTGGAAAGAAGCTCTCTGTTAAACTACATTATGATGTGTGTATGCATCTTACAGTATTAAGCCTTTTTTATGATTCAACAGTTTGGAAACACTGATTTTGTACAATCTGGGTAGGGACATTTGGGAGTTCATTGAGGCCTACAATGAAAAAGAAAATATCATCAGATAATAACTGGAAATAAGTTATTTGTGAAACTGCTTTTTCACGTGTGGATTCATCTCACAGAGTTAAACTTTTCTTTTGACTCTGCAGTTTGGAAACATTGTTTTTGTTTTTGTAAAACCTTTCTTTTCATCAGCAGATTGTGATCAGTCTTTTTGAAGAATCTGTAAGAGACATTTTATAACACAGTGAGACCTAGGTTGACAAACAGAATATCCCCAGATAAAAACGAGAAAGAAATTGTCCATTAGACTGCTTTTTCACGTGTGAATTCGTCTCACAGAATTAATCTTTTCTTTTGACTCTGCAGTTTGTAATTACTGTTTTTGAATAATCTGTGAAAGGACATTTTGTAGTGCATTGAGGCCTATGGTGAAAAAGCAAATATTTCCTCATAAAAACTAGTAAGAATGTATCTGTGAAAATGCTTTGTAATGTGTGGATTCATCTCACGAGTTAAATATTTCCTTTGTTTCAGCAGGCTGGAAACACTGTTTAACAAAGTTAAATTTGAGAGCTCATTGTGGACTATTTTGAAAAAGCAAGTATCACCAGATAAAAACTAGAAAGAAGTTATTTGTGAAACTGCTTTGTGATGTGTGGATTCATCTCATGGAGTTAAAATTTTCTTTTGTTTCAGCAGTTAAAAAAACTGTTTTTGTAGAATCTGTGAGCGTACATTTGGGAGCTCATAGAGGCCTATGGTGGAAAAAAATCCTCAGATAAAAACAAGAAAGAAATTATTTCTGAAACTGTTTTGTGATGTGTGGATTCCACTCACAGACTTAAGTCTTTGTTTTGATTCAGCAGGTTGCAATCAGCCCTTTTGTAGAATCTGTAAGGGACATTTTGTAGCACAAGGAGTCCTATGGTGACAAACAGAATATCCCCAGATAAAAACAAGAAAGTAGCAATCTGTGAAACTGCTTTGTGATATGTGGATTCATCTCATAGCATTAAGGTTTTCTTTTGATTAAGCAGTTTGGAAATACTCTTTCTGTAGATTCTGCAAAGGAACATTTTGGAGTTCATTGAGACCCATGGTGAAAAAGCAATTATCTCCCGATAAAAACTAGAAAAAAGGTATCTGTGAAACTGCTCTGTGAAGTGTGGTTTCATCTCATAGAGGTAAACATTTCTTTTGATTCAGAAATTTGCAAACAATGATTTTTAGATTCTGTGGAGGGACATTTCGGAGCTCTTTGAGGCCTACAGTGAAAAAGAACATTCTCAGATAAAAACTGGAAAGGAGTTATCTGTGAAACTGCTTCCAGTATTTTGATTTATCTCACAGAAGTATACATTTCTTTGCATTCAGCAAGTTGGAAACAGTCCTTTTATAGAATCTGCAAAGGGACATTGTGGAGTGCATTGAGGTTTATGGTGAAAAAACAAATATCTCTGATAAACCCTAGAAGGAATCTGTGAAACTGCTTTGTAATGTGTGGTTTCATCTCACAGAGTTAAACCTTGCTTTTGATTCAGCAAGTTGGAAGGTTTTTTTTGTTGTTTGTTTGTTTGTTTGTTTTCTAGAATCTGTGAAGGAACATTTGGGAGTACTTTGAGAGCTATTGTGATAAACAGAATATCCCCAGACAAAAACTAGATAGAAACTATTTGTGAAACTGCTTTGTGATGTGTGGATTCATTTCACAGTGCTAAACCTTTGTTTTGATTCAGCAGTTTGGAAACACTGTTTCTGTGGATTATGACAAGTCATATTTAAGAGGGTATCAAGGACTATGGTGAAAAAGCAAATATCCTCAGATAAAAACTAGAAACAAGCTATCTGTGAAACTGCTTTGTGATGTATGGATTCATCTCACAGAGTTAAAATTTTCTTTTGCTTCAGCGGTTTGAAAACACTGTTGTTGTAGAATCTGCAAAGGGACATTTGGAAGTTCATTGAGGCCTATGGAGAAAAAGCAAATATCCCCAGGTAAAAACAAGAAAAAAGTTATTTGTGAAATTGCTTTGTGATGTGTGCACTCTAATCACAGAATTAAACCTTTCTTTTGATTCAGCATGTTGCGATCAGACCTTTTGTAGAAACTGCAAACGTTCATTTGGTTACACATTGAGGCCTATGGTGACAATCCGAATATCCCCAGATAAAAACTAAAAAGAAGCTAACTGTGAAACTGCTTTGTGATGTGTGGATTCATCTCACAAAGTTAAACCTTTTTTTCATACAGCAGCTTGGAAACACTGTTTTTATAGATTCTGAAAAGGGATATTTAAGAGCGCATTGAGGCCTAAGACAAAAAAGCCAATATCCACAGATAAAAACTAGAAAGAAGCTATCTGTGAAACTGCTTTGTGTTGTATGGATTTAGCTTACAAAGTTAAACTTTTCTTTTGATTGTGCAGGTTGGAAACAGATCTCTTATAGAATCTGTGAAGGGACATTTGAGAGTGCATTGAGGCTTATGGTGACAAATCAAATATTCCCAGATAAATACTATAAAGAAGTTATCCGTGAAACTGCTTGGTATGTGTGCATTTTTCTCACAGAGTTAATTTTTTTTTTAATTTAGCAGGTTACAATCAGTCCTTTTGAATCTGAGAATGGACATTTGGGATTGCATTGAGGCCTATGATGACAAACTAAATATTCCCTGATAGAAACTAGAAAGAAGCTATCAGTGAAACTGCTTTGTGATGTGTGGATTCATTAAACAGAGTTAAAATTTCTTTTGATTCTGCAGTTTGGAAACATTGTTTTAGTAGAATCAGTGAAGGGATATTTGAGGCCTATGGTGAAAAAGCAAATATCCCCACATAAACGTAGAAAGAAACTGTCTTTAAAACTACATTTGATATGTTGATTCATCTCACAGAGTTAAACTTTCTTTTGGTACACTAGTTTGGAAACAATATTTTAGTAAAATCTGTGAAGTTATATTTAAGAGTGCATTAAGGTATATGGTAAAAAAAAGCTAATATCCCAAGATGAAAAGAAGAAAGAAGCTATCTTTGAAACTGCTTTGTTATGTGTGGATTCATCTCACAGAGATAAACATTTCTTTTGTTTCAGCAGTTTTAAAACAGTTTTTTTAGGTTCTGTGAAGGGACAGTTGGGAGCTCATTGAGGCCTATGGTGAAAAAGCAAATATCCCCAGATAAAAACTAAAAAGAAGCTATCAGTGAAACTGCTTTGTGATGTATGGATTCAACACACAGAATTAAACCTATCTTTTGGTTTAGCAGTTTGAAAACAAAGTTTTTGTATAATCAGGGAAGGTACATTCGGGAGCTCATTGAGGTTTATGGTGAAAAAGCAAATATCCCCAGATACATACTAGAAAGATGTTATTTGTGAAACTGGTTTGTGATGCATGGATTCATCTCATGGAGATAGGTCTTTATTTTGATTCCACAGTTTTGACACAATATTTTTGTAGAATCTGGGAAAAGGAGTTTGAGAGCTCATTGAGGCCTATGCTAAAAAAGCAAATATCTGGAGATACATACTAGAAAGAAGTTATTTGTGAAATTGCTTTGTGATGTGTGGATTGTAGAATCTGTGAAGGGACATTTGCGAGTACATTGAGGACTATTGTGACAAACTGAATATCCCCAGATAAATACATAATTACACCGTTCTTTGAATCAACAGTTTGCAATCAGTCTTTTTGTAGAATCTGTGAAGGGACATTTGGTAGTGCATTGAGGTCTATAGTGACAAACGGAATAACCTCAAATAAAAACTAGAAAGAAATCATGTATGAAACTGCTTTGTGATGTGTGGATTCATCTCACATAGTTAAACCTTTCTTTTGATTCAGTTTGGAAACACTGTTTTTGTAGGTTCTGTGAATGGATATTAAAGATTGCATTGAGGCCTATGGTGAAAATGTGAATATCTTCAGATAAAACTTAGAAAGAAGCTGTCTGTGCAACTGCTTTGTGATTTGAGGATTCATCTCATAGAATTGAACCTTTCTTTTGATTCAGCAGTTTGGAAATGCTGATTTTGTAGAATCTCCAAAGGGACATTTGGGAACATGATAAGGCCTATGTTGCAAAAGCGAATATCCCCAGATAAAAAGCAGAAAGAAGGTATCTGTTAAATTGCTTTGTGATGTGTGTATTCATAACACATCACATAAGCTTGATTCACATTCCAAGCTGCTGAATCAAAATAAAGGCTTACCTCTTTATTTTGAATACAAAATAAATACTTTTTGTATAATCAGGGAAGGTACATTCGGGAGCTCATTGAGGTTTATGGCGAAAAAGCAAATATCCCCAAATAAAATACTTTACAAATAAAATACTTTATTTTGTATTCAAAATAAAGAGGTAAGCCTTTATTTTGATTCAGCAGCTTGGAAACACTGTTTTTGTAGAATCTGTGAAGGCACATTTTGGAGCTCATTGAGGCCTATGGTGAAAAAGCAAACATCCCCAGATAAAAACTAGAAATAATTTTCTGTGAAATTACTTGTTGATGTGTGTATTCACATCACAGAGTTAAACCTTGCTTTTCATTCAGCAGTTTGGAAACACTTTTTTTGTAGGATCTGTGAAGGGACACTGGGAGTGATTTGAAGCCTATGATGAAAAGCAATTTTCCCTAGATAAATACTAACAAGAAGCTATCTGTTAAACTGCTTTGTGATGTCTGGATTCATCTCACAGACTTAAACATTTAAGATCTCATTGTAGCTTATGGTGAAAAAGCAAATCTTCTAAGACAAAAGCTAGACAGAAGCTATTTGTGAAACTGCTTTGTGATGTGTGTATTATTTTCACATAGTTAATCCTTTCTTTGAAGCAGCAGGTTGCAATCTTTCCTTTTGTAGAATCTGTGAAGGGACATCTGGTAGTGCATTGAGGCTGATAGTTTCAAAGGAAATATCCCCAGAGAAAAACTGGAGAGAAGCTATCTGTGAAACTGCTTTGTGATGTCTGGATTCATATCACAGAGTTAAACCCTTCTTTTGATTCAACAGATTGGAAACAGTCCTTTCGTAGAATTTGCGAAGGGATATTTAAGAAACAAACCTGCACATTATGCACATGTACCCTAGAACTTAAAGTATAATAAAAACAAAAAAAAGAACACATTTAGGTTTATGGTGAAAATCTGAATATCCCCAGAAAAAAAACTAGAAAGAAGCTATCTGTAAAACTGCTTTATGGTGTCTAGATTCACTTCACAGAGTTGAACCTTCGTTTTCATTCAGTAGTTTGGAAACGCTTTTTTTTTTTTTTTAATAATCTGTGAAAGATCATTTGGGAGCTCAATAAGGTCTATCTTGCAAAAGGGCATAACCTCAGATAAAAAGTATAAAGAAGGTATCTGTTAAATTGCCTTGTGATGTGTGGATTCATCTCACAGAGTTAAGCCTTTCTTTTGACTCAGCAGTTTGGAAACACTGTTTTTGTAGAATCTGCAAAGGCACATTTGGGAACTAATAGAGGCCTATGGTGAAAAAGCAAATTTGCCATATAAAAACTAAAAAGGAGTTTCTGTGAAACTGCTTGGTGATTTGTGGATTCATCCCACAAAGTTAAATCTGTCTTTTGATTCAGCAGTCTGGAAACATTGTTTTTGTAGGAACTGCAAAGAAACATTTGGGAGCTCTTTGAGGACTATGGTGAAAAAGTGAATAACCCACAATAAAAACTAGAAACAAGTATCCATGAAAATGCTTTGATGTGTGGATTCATCTCATAGAGTTAAACCTATCTTTTGATTCAACAGGTTGCAATGAGTCCCTTTTTAGAATCCATTAAGGGACATTTCATAGTGCATTGAGGCATATAGTGACAAACTGACTATTCCCAGATAAAAGCTAGGAAGAAGCTATATGTGAAAATACTTTGTGATACGTGGATTCATCTCACAGAGTTAAACCTTTCTTTTGATACAGCAGTTTGGAAACACAGTTTTTGTAGATTCTGCGAAGGGTTATTTAAGAGCACCTTGAAGCCTATGGTGAAAAAGGGAATATCCCGAGATAAAAAGTAGAAAGAAGCTATCTGTGAAACTGCTTTGTGATGGGTGGATTCATCTCACAGACATAAACCTTTATTTTTTTTTATATGTATTTCTTTTTTTTATTATTATACTTTAAGTTCTAGGGTACATGTGCATAACGTGCAGGTTTGTTACATATGTATACTTGTGCCATGTTGGTGTGCTGCACCCATCAACTCGTCAGCACCCATCAATTCATCATTTATATCAGGTATAACTCCCAATACAATCCCTCCCCTCTCCCCCCTCCCCATGATAGGCCCCAATGTGTGATGTTCCCCTTCCCGAGTCCAAGTGATCTCATTGTTCAGTTCCCACCTATGAGTGAGAACATGCGGTGTTTGATTTTCTGTTCTTGTGATAGTTTGCTAAGAATGATGGTTTCCAGCTGCATCCATGTCCCTACAAAGGACGCAAACTTTTGATTCAGCGGTTTGGAAACCCTGTTTTTCTAGAATGTGCAAAGGGACATTTGGCAGTGTATTCAGTTCTGTGGTGAAAAAGAGAATATCTCCAGGTAAAAAGTAGAAAGAAGATATCTGTGAAACTACTTTGTGATGTGTAGATTCATCCAACGTAGAGAAACCTTCTGTTGATTCAGCAGGTTGGAAACAATACTTTTTTAGAATCTGTGAATGGACATTTAGGAGTGCATTGAGACTTATGCTGGCAAACCAAATATCCCCAGATAAAAACTAGAAAGAAGTTGTCTGTGAAACTCCTTTGTGATGTGTGCATTCATTTCACAAAGTTAAAATTTTGTTTTGATTCAGTAGTTTGGAAACACTATTTTTTTAAGAATCTGCAAAGGAACATTTGGTAGTGCTTTGAGGCCTCTGGTGAAAAAGCAAATATCCCTAAACAAAAAGTAGAAAGAAACTATCTTTGAAACTGGTTTGTGATGTGTGGATTCATCTCACAGAGTTAAACCTTTCTTTTTATTCAGCATTTTGGAGACACTGTTTTTATAGAATCTGTGAAGGGCCATTAGGGAGCTCATTGAGGTTCATGGTGAAAACATGAATATCGCCCTATAAAAACTAGAAAGAAGCTATCTGTGAAGCTGCTTTGTGATTTTTGGATTCATCTCACAGAGTTAAACATTTCTTTCGATTCAGCATTAGGAAATACGGTTTTGGGGAATCTGCAAAGGGTCATTTGGAAGCACATGTAGGCCTATGGTGAGAATGCCAATATCCCCAGATAAAAACTAGTAAGAAGCTATCTGTTAAACTGCTTTGTGATGTGTTGATTTATCTCAGAGAGTTAAACTTTTCTTTTGATTCGGCAGTTTGCAAATTCGGTTCTTGTAAAATCTGGGAAGGAATATTTGGGAGTTCAGTGAAGCCTATGGTGAAAAAGCAAATATTCCTAATTAAAAACTAAAAAGAAACTATCTGCTTTGTGATTTGTGGATGTGTCTCACAGAGTTAAGCCTTTCTTTTGGTTCAGCAATTTATAAACACTATTTTTGTAGAATCTGTAAAGGGACATTTGGGAGTGCCTAGATGCCTCTGGTGAAAAAACAAATATCCCCAGATAAATATTAGAAAGATGCAATCTATAAAACTCCTTTTTGATGTTGGATTCATCTTATAGAGTTAAACCCTTCTTTGGATTCAGCAGGTTGGAAACAGTCGTCTTTTGGAATCTGCGAAGGGACATTTGGAAGTGCCTTGAGTACTATGGTCAAAAAGAGTTAAATTGGTCTTGTGATTCAGCATTTTTGAAACACTGTTTTTGTAGAATCTGTGAAGGGACTTTTGTGATCTCATTGAAGCCTATGTTGAAAAAGCGAATATCCTCACATAAAAACTAGAAAGAAGCTATCTGTGAAACTGCATTTTTATGAGTGGATTCATCTCACAGATTTAAATCTTTCTTTTGAATCAGCAGGTTGGAAACAGTTCTTTTTTTTTTTTTTTTCTTTTTTTTTTTTTAATAAA
>NW_012119821.1:12416487-12418398 GCF_000951035.1 Colobus angolensis palliatus | reverse complement strand
AAAAAAAAAAAAAAAAGAAAGTACCACTCTCTATTATTTACACTTTGAAATGCTTTGATGAATGGGAGAAAAGAGGGAAGAGTTACACCTAGAAGATGCAGAAATTTTTATATAAACATAGGGAATATAATCACGTGTTTTGTATGTCCTAGTGGAGGCAGTGGAAAAACCACTGTTCTTGGCATCATGAGGACCATCTCTATATTCTGACTCTGTGGGTAGTCATTTTTGTCAGGGTCATCTACATGTCAGGCATTTGGGTGCCTACATTGTAAGTTAATCCATTTCTGTATGCTTTGGAAAACAAAGAGCCCTGTAGTGAAATATTTTTCTTAAGGCGGAATTTCTACTTCCAAAGAGCAGACACCAGCTTAGTGTGTTCCAGAAACAGCACAGGCTTGTATTCCTTTCCCAATTGCCCACTGATTTTGCTACTTCTGCCTTGGAGAGATGCAAGGGATAGAGAAATGCAGCCAACAAGAAAGGAATCCCAGAGGCCCGGGAAGGCGAGTGGTAACAAGCCAGTGTGTATACTGTGTTGTACAGGTTTGAACGGGGTGGAGGAGTCTTGTTAAAAATAAATAAAACTGCCTGTGAAGCAAATAGATTCTCCTCCCCCTCCTCCCACTAACGCCGCAGAAAATGCCATCTATCAAAATGCTGTTAAAAGCAGTCTCTGATGATGCCGGAATAAAAAGACTGTAATGACAACCGTGAGGTGGGAGGAGCCTCTTTGCTCCCAGCCGTCTGTCAGACTGGGCGTTAGAAACCCTTTCGATTAATAGGGTCGCACCAAGAACGTGACTCCCAGTGAAAAGGTTCTCTTTCTCTACCCTTCCCCCAATCCAACTTCAGATGTTCTCAGGCTTGGCCCTTGGAGTCAAAGTCACAGAAGGGGAAAAGTCATTTCCTGTTGATCATGACAGTCTTATCTTTCTTCTGGTCTCAGTATTTCTGGCACCATTGGTCTTAATCTGACCCAACCCCAAACATCATCCTCAATACTCTTGGGTAATCCAAGCTCAGGAAAGAAATGGTAAACCATTTTCAAGTTTTAAAACCATTTTTACAGCTTACATTGAGGTTAGTTTCAGTTTTGAAGTAATAATGTAATGTCAACATGATTGTCTCCAATATGTTATCTACGCCACCGGCTCTCAATATTAAAATGTAATGAATTGTTCGTTTTGTTTTTTCTAGCTTGGCAAGAAAATCATGAAAATGTTACTCTCTCTTCAAAGGTAGACCTTTTTTTTTTTTTTTCTGTTACCAGAGAGAAGGAGAAAACAAAAACCAACACATTATGTAATAGTGAGAAGAAAGAGAGAAATGCTTATAAGAAAACATCTTTAACTGCTTAATGTTCATAAGACAAAGAGAATGAACAAAGCAGATACACAATTTTAGCAAAAGAAAAAACACCATGAAACATTTGTTTCTCAAGTAGTTACAAAGAATGTTAACTAACCAAGCCATAGAAATACCTAGAAGGAAAAGGATTAGATGCACTCAAGTATCAACATTAGGAGGCTTCTCACTGCTGTTGCTGCCACCACAGGCATTAAGAACTCTCTCAGTGGCCTGACAAAAGGAGGAAAACAAAAAAAGAGTCCCAAGGTCAGTAATAACACTAAGACCAGCCACATTGGAGCCTGAGGCAAAAGGAAAAATATACTGATGTGATTTTATTTAAAATTTTGACATTCTGTTCATCATGGGTTTTTTGCATTGCTTTTGGGTTTTCTTTTTTTTTTTGAGACAGAGTCTCTGTTGCCGGGGCTGGAGTGCAGTGGCCGGATCTCAGCTCACTGCAAGCTCCGCTTCCCGGGTTTTACGCCATTCTCCTGCCTCAGCCTCCCGAGTAGCTGGGACTACAGGCGCCCGCCACCTCGCCCGGCTAGTTTTTTTTTG
>NW_012119821.1:12400073-12415406 GCF_000951035.1 Colobus angolensis palliatus | reverse complement strand
CGCCATTCTCCTGCCTCAGCCTCCCTAGTAGCTGGGACTACAGGCGCCCGCCACCTCGCCCGGCTAATTTTTTGTATTTTTAGTAGAGACGGGGTTTTTAGTAGAGATGGGGTGTGTCCCCATTTTTAACAAGAGTTTAAAAAATAAAAAGTGAAAAACCAAAAAAAAATTCAAAAGTAGCAAAAGCTTATAGAAGAGTACAGAGAAAGAAAATACTTTTGTACAGCTGTACAATGTGTTTGTGTTTTGTGTTAAGCATTATTACAAAAGGCTCAACAAGTTTTTAAAAATTTAAGCGTCCATAAAGTGAAAAAATCACAGTAAGCTAAGGTGAATGTATTCTTGAAAAAAAATTTTTATAAATTTCGTGTAGCCTAATTGTACTGTTTATACAATCTACACTAGTGTACAGTAATGTCCTAGGCCTGCAGTTCGCAACATTTTTGGCACCAGGGACCAATTTCCAATTTTTCCACAGAATGGGGTAGAGGTTGTGGTGGAGGGGTGGTTTCAGGATGATTCAAGTGCATTATATGTACTGTGTACTTTATTTCTATTATTATTACATTGCAATTTATAATGAAATAATTATACAACTCATTATAATGTAGAATCAGTGGGAGCCCTGAGCTTGTTTTCCTGCAACTAGAGGGTCCCATCTGGGGGTGATGGGAGACACTGACAGATCATCAGGCATTCGATTCTCATAAGGAGCGCACAGCCTGGATCTCTTGCATGTGCCGTTCACAATAGGGTTTGCGCTTCTAGGAGAATCTAACGCCACCACTGACCTGACAGGAGGCAGGGCTCAGGCAGTAATGTGAGCAATGGGGAGCGGCTAGAAATACAGATGAAGCTTCACTCACTCACTGGCCCATCATTTCCTGCTGTGCAGCCTGGTTCCTAACAAGCCGTGGACCCAGGGACTGTAGACCTCTGTACTAGGCCTTCACATTCACTCATTACTCACTCACTGACTCATCCAGATCAACTTCTTGCAATATCTATTCATAAGTACTCTATACAGGTGAACCATTTTTTATCTTTTAGACCATATTTTTACTTTACCTTGTTTAAGTTTACATGTGTTTAGATACACAAATGTCATTCCATTACAATTGCCTAGAGTGTTCAGCACAGAAACATGCTGTATAGGTTTGTAGGCTAGGAGCAACAGACTATACCATATAGCCTAAGTGTGTAGTAGGGTGTACCATCTAGGTTTGTGTAAGTACGCTCTGGGTACACACCATGAAATTACCTAATGATGCATTTCTCAGAATGTATCCCCCATCAAGCAAGTGACATGTGACTGTATTCTGAGATGATATCTAGAGATTTTTCTTTCCTACCTCCTACTTGCTGGTAGCCCTCAACCTGTTTAGTCTGTGATATTCATTGCCTCACAGAGAGGGTATATGCCTAGAAGAAAGAAGTGAATTAAGTGGCTGGATATATTGTGTAAATATGTAGCAGAGAAAGTCTGAAAAGCTATAGCATTCAATTCCAAGAGCCAAGTGATGAGAGGGGAGAGATTTTCTCAGTTCCAAAAGTTTTTAAAATAAGATTAAGAACCAAAACCTTAAACACTTCATAGTGTTTATACCTTAACTGACACAATGGGGAGAATGTAGAATGCCATAAGGACTTAACATTTTCCCACCTGAAATTAAATAAGAATTTAACTAGTCGAGGGTAAAAAGAAGAATTTTAGAGAATGTGATTAAAGATATCAACAAGTACATGAGAAAGGGTCTTGTGCCTGACCCCTTAATGGATCAAAGCCTTGCACGAGAGTAGATATGTTAAGGTTGCACGAGAACACCAGAAGCAAAGAGATTGTTTTATAATATACCCTTTTCCTGAATTGAGAGATTTTACACCAAACAAACTTCACAGTAACAACAACTCACAGACCTCTGTGTGCAGAAATTAAACTTCCTTTATTTCTCTGTAACTAAATTGATTCAAACTTTGGAGCCTCCATTTTTATGGTGGAAAATTTAAACTTGTCAAGGTAAACTCAGCCACATCTAACCTAAAACACGTTTTAGTTGTTATACATTTCTGTCAATTCTGCACTCTAAAACTCTTTTCCTCCCATTTCTCTCAGTTGCAATAATGTATTAACAGACACTTAACATAGCACTTTTACCTCACAAGTATAAATTAACTCATTTAACCTTTACATCAATCCTCTGAGCAATACAGTATTATTGTCTCTACCCCAGAGGTGTAGAAATTGGTAGAGAGATGTCAGGTTAGCAAGCGGCAGAGCTGAGATTCAAACCATGTTTTTGGCAGGGCCCCTAAGTAATGGAAAAGCTATAACTGAGGGGTGGTGTTGGTGGAAGGGCTCAAGGGAGACCTCACAGAGCTGTCTTCCCCCATGCCAGCATGGAGCTCTGAATCACTGGAGAGAAGCTTTTAAGTAGATGGAAGTAGGCAGTCTCGCAAGAGCCTAGCAGTTGAACTAACAGAGACTATGCTATGGGACAAGATACCACAGTGGAAGCAAGAGAGAACTAGACTAAATCTGGATTCGATGCAAAGATAATATAGAGGCTGGGCGCCGTGGTTCACATCTATAATCCCAGCACTTTGGGAGGCCAAGGCAGGTGGAACACGAGGTCAGGAGATCGAGACGATCCTGGCTAATGTGGTGAAACCCTGTCTCTACTAAAAATACAAAAAAATTACCCAGGCGTGATAGTGGGCGCCTGAAGTCCTAGCCACTCAGGAGGCTGAGGCAGGAGAATCGCTTGAATTTGGGAGGTGGAGGTTGCAGTGAGCAGAGATCATGCCACTGCACTCCAGCCTGGGCAACGGAGCGAGACTCCGTCTCAAAAAAAAAAAAGAAAACCCAAACAAACAAACAAAAAAGATGATATAGAAGCACCCAAGATCACAGAGACCCCAGACCACTTAGAAAGCAGAGAAGTCGCAGTTAGGCAAGGAGCACCTACTCTAGAGGCTCCTTGGTTAGAATCTCAGTTCTACTGCTTTGGTAATTTGGGGCAAAGTGACCCCTCTATGCCTCAATTTCTTTATACATAAAGTAGAGATAAAAATATAGTCTACATATAAGATTGAATAACTGATACAAAGGGTTTAGAATATTACATGGTGGTTATAAGCACTATTTTAAGTGTTTTCTACTATATTGTTACTCCTAAGAGGAATGCAAAAAAAAAAAAAAAAAAAAAACAGTATGAGAATCCCAAATTAATTTAAATTTACAACAAATGAAAATACGTTTCAGCCGGGCGCGGTGGCTCAAGCCTGTAATCCCAGCACTTTGGGAGGCCGAGACGGGCGGATCACGAGGTCAGGAGATCGGGACCATCCTGGCTAACACAGTGAAACCCCGTCTCTACTAAAAATGCAAAAAACTAGCCGGGCGAGGTGGCGGGCGCCTGTAGTCCCAGCTACTTGGGAGGCTGAGGCAGGAGAATGGCGTAAACCCGGGAGGCGGAGCTTGCAGTGAGCTGAGATCCGGCCACTGCGCTCCAGCCTGGGCGACAGAGCAAGACTCCGTCTCAAAAAAAAAAAAAGAAAATACATTTCAAGCTTAAGGTGACTGAATTTGCCTTGACGAGCATAACTTTTTTGCCTTTAAAAGAAAAAAAAGAGATTTCAAAGCTAAATTCAGTTTAATTACAGAGAAACAAACTTACATTTCTATATATTGCATCAATTGGGAGACAATTCTTCTTGGCTTCCCCCTGTTTATACACATCTTGGGAGTAGAGCCACTGCCTGCCTTTTGTCCAGACTATATTTTCAAGGATGTCTATACAGTAAAAGGCCCTGGAAGATAGATAGAGATAGTGTTTCCCTCCAAAGAAAACAGGGCATGTTTGGTTTTGTCCAGTAAAATGAAGGTAACATCTCTCTTCAGGGCAAACCCAGGCAGGCTACCTATTATAAAAGGTTCAGGTTCCCTGAACTCAAGGTTTCTCTCCTGTAACACAACCCACTGTGAGTTCAGGCATCAGTTGTATAGCCCTGTAGGAATCAGGGCTTAGGCAGCTGGGACAATCACTGATACTCTGGCTACTGCTATTGCTGTGACTAATAAATGGTTCTTTGTCTCTGACTCAAGAGTCTCATATTTTCTGCCAATATCCATGACACTGTGGCAGGATAACTTGTTAGCTTGCAAGGAGGGTAAAAATCTCAGAACCTTCACACCTTATTTAGTATATTACCCATAAACTAAATAAACCGAAGTATTTATTTATATATCCCATTTTATTTTATTTCAATGGTTTTGGGGCAAGACATGGTTTTTGGTTACATGGATAAGTTCTTTAGTGGTGATTTCTGAGATTTAGGTGCACCCGTCACCCTAGTAGTGTATACCATACCCAATATGTAGTCAAAGTATTTCATCTTATGAAATATAATTTAATATAGTCATAAGAATACTCATTTTTCTACTTTTATAAGTTTTTCAGTGTTTTGTTTTGCTCTCAGGCCATGCAATATATATACTTATTTTATTCTTTACACACAATATTTCTTTTTAAAAAATAAAAACACTTATCTATATTTAAGCAATAACTAAAGGTTGATGCTAGTGACCAGGGATGTCCAAACGTGGCACATTTTGAACACATCCATAGTCCAAGGACGTATCATTACCTAAGCTAAGAACACTGCAGAACACAGATTTTCAGAGTACAAATTCCATTTCTCCATCTGCCACATTCAGATGAGATCATGGAATCAGAATAAATTATTTCAAACCTAAGTTCAACAACACCATAAAGAAAGTAACAACAGTAAATGATTATTTCAAAACAGTAACATCCATTATTGTATTCTCTCTGACTGAAAGCACTCAGTTGGGTCACATTTTTAAGATTATTCAAAGAAACAGAAAACAGATCAGCTGATAGTTCTTCTAAAATCATACAGTGAGATCACCAAAGCAAATATAGACATATATTCACACCACCACAAACATCAAAGAATAAAGTCAGTGTTTTTCTCTGGCTCTACCCAATCCTGACCATTCTGGAATAACACGTTTCTGCTAATCTGTTCATTTGTGAATGACTTGTAGAAACTGACATCTAAAATAACTACATGGGGGTAATTAAACTTAACCAGTCCTGGCTACTTTCTCAAATGTCATAATAAAAGGGTGAAATTATACACCAGACATAGTTGTTTTCCAAAGTGGGAAACGTACAAATGTAGGGAGATGAATTATAATGTTATGTCAGCAGTATTTTACTGAGCAGACCCATGAATGTGGTGTTGCTGAGACATTTCTCCTCACGCCCTGCTGCTGGGAGTTGTCGTTCCTCCCTACATTATTCCTCCTCCACTTGCCTTACTCAGTCATTATCAAATACATTCATCTTGTTTAAATAACACAGTACTTAACCTCCATTTGATGTTGGGAATGTAGGGCTGCTGAAATTACAACCAGAAGAATATGACAGAGTGTGAGAGAAACAGGCAGAGAGGAAAACAGAAAGAAATGTCATGTTTAAGTCTCATAATTACTAAAACTATATTAAATTCAAAGTATGACTGTATTTCTAGAAGGAAGCCAAGTTGACAGCAGCTCTTTTCACCGGGTGAAACTGGAGATGTGGATAGCTGTTTATAGGCTGATCATTTTTCTGGGATTTTAACACAGTTATATCTTAATACAGCTCACTGCCCACCCACCAATACCTAATGTCCATCTAAGCAACTTTTCCACAATCACGGAATTTGAAAGAAAATCCAGGAAGGGGAGTCTTAATCGGGATGTATTTTGTACATCACCTGTGGAGTTTTCAAATCCACCTATATCAAAATTCTCTCTTTTCAAAGGTTTACAATGACTCCATGGTACCCACTGAGAATTGTTGATCGTGGTTATATTTGTTGGTTTGTTTGTAGTTGCCCAGAAGACATATACGAAAATTACCTTCACATTGAGGATTATTAAAAGAATATACAGAATTGGCGTGGCAGCTTATGCCTGTAATCCCAGCAATTTGGGAGGCCAAGGCAGGTGGATCTCTTGAGCCCAGGAGTTTGAGACCAGCCTAAGCAACATGGCAAAACCCCATCTTTACAAAAAAAAAAATAGCTGGGCATGGTGGTATGAGCCTGTAGTCCCAGCTACTCAGGAGGCTGGGAGGATCACCTGAGCCTGGCAGGTTGAGGCTGCAGTGAGCCCTGATTGAGCCACTGAATCCCAGCCTGGGCAACAGAGAGAGACCTTGTCTATATATAAAATAAAATAATATAAAAGGAATTCTACCTATTGTAATCTTAGTCGTAGAGCTTTGAGGACGAGGATATACAGTGGACTTGGTGGAAAAAACAGAATATAGCTCAAAATGTTTGTGGCAGGAAACTGAACTCAATTGGCCCACTTCTTTTGTTTATCTAGAATTCATTTTTTCCCAAGTGAATGTAGGGCCGTATTCTGCCATTCAGTAAGGAGCACTGCGGTGAGCCATTCACACTAAGCCACTCCACAGGCCTCCCATTTCTACTCCATGTGTGACTGGCTTTGGTTTGGATCCCATTAACTAGTTTAATTACTGCTGTTTTGATTACAAATGAAAGTAAGTTATATCTAGTTCATACCAAAAGAGGTCTTCATTGTCTGGCATCTCCCAATCTCAGTAAAGGTGGTGGTAAAGGCCTGGAGTTAACAGGAACCGGGGCTCCGATGAAACAGCGTTCTCTAGGTTTCTCTTTACTATGGTTCTCTGCATGAGAAATTCTTCCTCAAGGCTGTACCCTCTACTACCAATATCTTTCATTTTCCCAGTTCTGTCAACAGAGAAAAGTATTCTGTCCTCACTGTTGTAAATAAGACAACAAAATAAACAGAAAAGCCTCAAGAAAAAATTCTTTTTTTTTTTGAGACGGAGTCTCACTCTGTCGCCCAAGCTGGAGTGCAGTGGCCGGATCTCAGCTCACTGCAAGCTCCGCCTCCCGGGTTCACGCCATTCTCCTGCCTCAGCCTCCCGAGTAGCTGGGACTACAGGCCCCGCCACCTCGCCCGGCTAGTTTTTTGTATTTTTTTTTTTAGTAGAGACGGGGTTTCACTGTGTTAGCCAGGATGGTCTCGATCTCCTGACCTTGTGATCCGCCCGTCTCGGCCTCCCAAAGTGCTGGGATTACAGGCTTGAGCCACCGCGCCTGGCCAAGAAAAAATTCTTATTCGTTTGGCAGGATCATGTTGTCAAGAACTGAGAGTATCCAGTCCAGTGAGACTTCCATGGCTGGAGAGAGGGGCAAAAAGAATTCCTTCAAACAAGGAGTCAATGCTAAGCAGGTAAGGCAATAGTTCTCTACTGCCTTGGGGGGAAAGTTTAATTTCACTACATACAATGAGGCAGTAGCTGTAGTATCTGTGCAAGAAAGAGCACCCCTGGGCTATGTTACTAAATATGGCGGCTGTAGATGGGGCAGCTACCTGAGACTTATGGACTCATGGTGCACCCTGTCCAGTTCTTAAGCCAAATTCCCTTCATTCTACAGATGGGGAGATAGAACCGAGAGAAATATAAGGTAATCTACACACCTGAATCTTGCAAATAACAGTAATAAATCCAATTGCCCCCTATACACATTGTAGGGTGAACTGATCTCCTCTCAACACATACATACAGGATTTAGGGAGTTATGATTTGAGGTGAGGTCTAACAATACCAGTTAAGAACTTTCTGCAGAGGTTTCTTAGGTGAGCACTACTTTACAAAGTTAAGTCCTCATGACATTTCAGTGTGTTTGAAGCAAACCGTTGAAGAGAAAAGCAGCCAGAACCCTAAATGGATGCCCCTCCTATTCCACCCTCCATCCCCAACCCACTTCAAAACCCTGGAGCCAGCCCATTCTCTGCCTACTTCCCTGAGGGCAGAGTGACTAGTTCAAGCACCCTGGCTGACTCCCTTTCTTTCAAACATTGAAGAACTTATGTATTTATCCAGAGTTTTCAATTTACAGCCCTAGATGGGCAGTCATGTTACTCCCTTTATGTCTATGTAAATGAAATCAGTTTACTAGAATGTAACTGTGAATTGGAAAGACAGTTTTCTGCTAATGTGTAGAAATGGAAACCCTGAGCTAAGTTTTTTCAATTCTGAAAAAATGAAAATAATCTCTTCTGGGCAATAGCAGATCAAATCCAGGGCTGACCTATCCCCAGGCCCATCTTCCTTTCTCCTCTGGGCCTCTAATTTCCAGTGTCTGGTTTGCACGCCACTCTGTGTCCCATCAGCTTCTGTGCAGGTGTAGGTTGCCCACTTGGACATAGATGTGAAATTTTCTCAACCTGGTATTCATTAAACTCTGTTGTTCGCATACAACCACAGGCCTCCTCCAGCCTGTTGGTCCTCTCAGCACTTTTAAGCCTCCACTGGGACTCAGCAGCTTGCACCCACCTTCTCTGCACTGCTCTGGGTTCACAGTGAGACTGTCCTTGGGACACCCTAAGTGCCTGCCTTAGTCATCGCTGCTGTCATAATACCGGCTGTTCCAGTACCAGATTGGCCTTGAGGATAGCTCAGAGCTGAGGCACCAAGTCTGCAGCTCTCAAGTTCTACCAAATGTATCTAGGTGTTTCCTTCTCTCTCTCTGTCTCTGTCTATTTCTCTCTCTCCATGCTCACAGCTCTCCGGGTTTTGGCGTCTGCTCTCTCAAGCTACAAATTTTGGGAATACTAAACACTCTGTCTCAAGCACCTGCTCTTTCACATACGAAACACTTTATTTTCCTGACTATGAACTCTAAATTATCTGATCAACATTGGAGGATGCTAATAGTGAACCAACTCATTATTTTTTTGAAGTGACAAATAAGGTATATAAAGAATCAGCATTGATCTTGCCTTCCTCTATGGTGTGCACCACAATAACTAAATGATAAGTGGATGGAGAAAACATGATCTTTATAAAAAACATTCCAGCTTACACATGAAGAAGAAATATTAGAATTACAATATCTATAGTGGTTTGCAACCTCCATAACAAAGGACATTAGCAGCCACAAACACCAAAAAGAGAGAAAACCAGACAGTATGGTATGTGCCTATTGTTGGAAAAACCCACCACTTCCTATATTATCGCCATAACTAACTAGAGTAAATGAATGAATCTGATCAATCTCTACAGTCAATTTATGAAAATGCAAAGCATAGCGTAATATATGTACCTACTCTTCAAGGATATGATCAGAAAAACCTGGATGGGAAAACTACAGGCCAAACGAACTTGTTTCTTCAACAAAGAAATTGCAAAGAAAAAAGAGAAATGGAGGGGAAATCTATGGAATAAAAGATATTTAAAAGATATACTTGCTAATCTTATTGTTCAGGTCATGTTTGGATCCAGGATTAGAAAAAAAAAAAGGTGTAAAAAGGACATGACATTTACAAGAAAATATTTGATCTGATGTTGACGATATTAAGGAATTGTTGCTATATTGGGGGTGTGATAATTACTTTGTATTTGCATTAAAGAGAAAGAGTCCTTGTCTTTTAGAGATGTATACTAAAATACAGTTGTCCCTGAAGAATTCGTTCCAAGACACCCACAGATACCAAAATCTACAAATGCTCAAATTCCTGATATAAAATAGTGTAGTATTTGCATATAACTTACTCACATCCTCCTGCATACATTGAGTCATCTCTCGATTATTTACATCTAATACAATGTAAATGCTATGTAAATAGTTGTATTGTTTAGGGAATGACAAGAAAAAAATCTGCACACGTTCAGTATAAATGCAACCATCTTTAACAAAAAAATGAATCTGTGGTTGGTTGAATCCACAGATGTGGAACTGATGGATATGGAGGGCCAACTATATTTAAAAGGTAAAACTACTTGATATCTGGGATATGTTTCAAAATAATAAGGGTCTAAATGCAATGTAATATTTTGGATTGAATTCTAGAAAAGAGAAAGAATTTTAGGGGTAAAACTGGTGCAATAGGAATAAAGTCTAGATTTAATTAATAGTTTCATATCAATACCAATGTATTCATTCTGACAAACGACCATGGTATTGTAAGATAGGGAGACACAGGTAAAGAGTATGTGAAAATTGTCCTATCTTTGCAACTTTTCCATAAATCTAAAACTATTCCAAAACATAAAATTTATTTTAAAAGCAATGAGAAAGGAGAAGTGGATGCAGGTATAGATGGGACAGGATTAACCAAGGACCAATGGTTGTTGAAACTGGATGGCGACTATACAGGATTACTATACTCTCGAGTGAGTTGTAAATTCTCCATAATAAAGTCACGTAAGTCAAAAACATTATAATCTTTTCTATAGACCATTAAGAGCCTACACCCAAACCTTTGGAAGTCAGTAATTTGACACTTTGCTCTCTGTATCATTCCTGCCATCAGGGCAGTGGTGCTTAAACAGTGGGGCAAAGGGCAGAAGCAGAAAGAATTGGAAAACAGCAGCATTAAATATTACCCAGCAACATCACTTGCTTCTTTTCTTTTGTTATTAGACCTCAAATTATTTCTTCCTTTATATTTTAAAATCTTTTTCACCTCTATTTTTATCACATTTTAGATCTCTTCTAGCACCACGTGCCCATCTATGCATCACTTGGTGTAAGCTCCCCACTGCAATATAACAAACAACCATAGTGCATTAAGCAAGCGAGAAGCATCTTTCCCAACACACAAAATAAGTCTGGAGGTCAGCAGGCCAGGACTGTCACAGCAGCTTCATGGAGTTTTGGATGACTCAAGCTCCTACCTATCCTCTACTCTTAGATTCCTAAGAATGGCAACTTGGTCACCACACTTACAAGATAGCTTCTAGAGCACGAGCTACCACACCCATATTCCAGGCAGCAAGAAGGGAGGTCAGTCCACTTCTCCTTAAGGAAATCTCCTAAAAGTCCTGCATATTTCTGCTAACCTTTTACTGACTAAAACATACCCACACAGTCACTCATGGCTGCAAAGTGGAAACACAGAAAATGATCTTTTAATTATATTCTGGCTGTCCTCTACAAAAACAGAGTCCTATTACTGAAAAGGAGAACGAAGTGGATGTTGGGTAGGGAATTAGCAGCCTCTCCCACAATCAGTCGTGGGAAAAATCTGAACATGCAGTGGCAGAGGAGTCCAACTATGACTTATGCCCAAATTAATTATCCGGCTAGTGCAATCAGCAAAGATCTGGAAGTATCTGTCATCCCACATACGCTGCTGGCTGGTTTATGTTGATTGGTTTGACTGAAAGTTAAAACTAGAAAACTGCCTGTTCATTCACCCTTCACAGCAAGATATCATCTATCGGCATCAGAAGCCAATATATGTGCATTTGTGTCAGCATCATGTATAGTACCAGATATGCCTGCTGTGACTATAATGTCCTTTAAACCTAAAATGGAATCATTATAGATTCCTCCTGGCAGCCCTCTTGAGTCTCTGGGAGACCTTCTGGCCTCCTGGCCAGTCTCCAGAGAGATTCCTGTCTGTCTGCCCAGGAGGAGACACATTCTGGGCTGCCTGCCCACATTCTAACCTGCTGCTCACACGGGTTAGAGAGCTGTGTCTATTTGGGTCAGTCCTTCCGAGTGATTATTCTGTTGCCTTTAGGTAAGTTCACTTGAATGTCCCACACATACCAACTGTGCACACCACATGTCTGAATGCCAGTTGCCCAGTAAAATCAATGAAGTGTGTTGGAAAAAGCATCCGAAATCTGAGACTGAGAATCAAGCCGGAGCTCTTTTTGGCCCTGGCAGTGAACGCTTAGAAAATTCTCTTAGGCTTTCTAAGTCTCAGTTTCCTCATATGCCAAACAGAGATATTGCTACCACTTCTATTTTCCTTGCAAGTGTATTGTGAAGCTCAGTTACAATGAGATATTACATGTCACAGTGTTATACTTTACACCAAAAATGGTTAGTATTATTGTTAATCTAGTGAAAATGTGAGTCATTGGAAAAAGAAGAGAAAAACAAGAAACAATAATGTAGCTCAAGCTCACTTGACCAGGCTCAACACAAAGAAATATAGTAACTAGTGCCAAATCTGCAGGATACAAAGAATGAGACAAAAGGGTCAGTGAAATTATGTCTGCCTCAGAAATGATAGATTCTAAGTGACTTGTGTCAGGAAGTAAACTTACAACATTCTTCGAGCCACCATTTCCATTTATTATCAGCCATTCTTCCCGTGGAACATCAGTTCAAAGAGGAAACCTATTGTTAAACACTCTGTTCTCCTCCAATTGAAAGGGTGAACTATGTTTTATTTCTTGTAACTAAGTAACCTTTAAAATTCAGCAAGATTCCTATCTCAGCAGCAAAGACCCAAACTCTCACATAAAATTTTCCTGTTCAATACCATCAACTAGGGTCCATTTCCATTCGTGAATATAAGCCTTTGGGCACAAGTATGTAAGTAGTTACACAAACATAAATTCATTTGGGGAGATAGGTGACTTCTGTAGGTGTGAGTGTACATGTATATGTAATTCTACATATTGGAGCCTCTTGAAGATTTATAGTTTTATAGCGACATTAACAAGAAGAAATTTTAAATCCTTTAGTTTTTGTCAAAAGAAGGAGCTTTAGTTTATGCAACATAAAATTAGAATTCCTTTTACTTGCTACCAGTTTAATATCAACATTTTTATCCAGAGTTAGACCCAAAGCTAAACTGCTGGGATTTGACATAACAAAACTGCTGTCCATATGTGAACCAAAAATCACCTAGGATCTATCAGCCAGTTAAGACTTTTTGCTCAGATCCAACTTTAGAGGGTGACTTCTGTCAAAAGCTAAGGAAGAACACAATTCATTATGACTGCAGAACTCAGAGAAGTCAAGAAGCAGATTCACTGGCCATTTGTAAACTTTTCCTGTGGCCCACAGCTAGAGCAAAGTCCCTCTTAATTGTGAATAATTTTTCCTGATAAAAGCTTCTCACTCCTTTCTTAAATCTGGAACTTCCCTTGCTTGGAAAACACCCACATACACATAACAAAAGGAATTCATTCCAGATGTCCAAGAGGCCTTGCATGTCAGGGTCTGGTTTTCAAAGTAGCAAATGGAAATTTTGGCAGGTGGTCACAGTGGTATTTTGTCCCCCTCAAACTTGCCGCCATCAAACCACACTGTAAAACTCACCTGGTTTACATTTGTATAATTTTTGTCTAACAAAGGGAGGAAAAGAAGAGAATTCGCTGAATACTCACCAGATCACAAGGCTTAAACACAGGTAGAGGTCAATTCATCAGTGAGAGTTTTATCAGTGCTGACTGTGTTCCCAGAACTGTTCTGTTCCAAGCTGTGTGGAGGAAACGAAAGTAGGAAACACTGTCCTAAGTCTTCAGAATTTAAAATGACTTACTAGTGACAAGGTGAATGAGAACGAAAGTGCCACGGTGCTCCCATAGTACCCTGCATAAAGCATCACCGCACGTACTACTCGCTATAATGAACAGTTTGTGTGACTGATTGTCATCCACCATGTCCAGCCCCCAACAAGAAGCATGGCATATCTGCCATAGTAAACACAGAGCCCAAAGCATATTCGATAAATGCTAACTCAGTGAATGTAGGAAACAACCGTAGGAAAAATTAAAGAGATGTGAGAGCCGTGGGGATTCCAAATGTAGTCAAACATGAGCTCATCATGTTTCTGGGAGTTATCAAGTGTTCATACTTTTCATTCTGCTAATAAGGCATCCCTTCATATTCCTAAGAATCAATTTGAATTGTTCTGCCCTCAATCATACTATACACTGAGAAACAACAGCTACTAGGCTAGAAAATATAACCTTTAGTCTGGAAGTCCATTGTTAAAAAGCAGGTATTATCTCACTGCAGAAGAAAGGAAGAAGAGGTATTAAGAGTGATGATGTTGATTTCATTGCTGTGTTTTGGTGACAGCATATTCCCAAGGGGAAAGGCAGGCTTGCTGGCCAGGGGATAAAAAAAAGCGCTCAAACTTAGGTGAAAGCGGGAGATTCATTCTTTTTTAATGTAAATTAAGTCTTATTCTTTACAAAGCAGTTCGGATAAAACATCTGCTTACTAGATTGTAAACAGGGTGGAGGGTCCTAGACCTTCACTGTGACCAAATTATTCAGCATTCTCAGTGTAAAACACCGTTTATAAGAGAACTTCAATAAATATCATATGAAGGGTAGTTGTATGGTGAAATAAGTGTAGGAAACACTAATTACCATATTTCCCTCTTCAGATTTGCAATGTACCTTTATATTGTAAAGAAAATTGTGTTAGTTTACCCACTCGGGGTTTTCCCAAAATTATTTGCCTATGAGCTCATTATTCACAAAGTAGATTAGAAAACACCCTTCTGGGAGACTTGTGTTGACTGCTGTCTAACTTTTCTTTCAGTGCTAAATTCTATATCATTTTGGGCCAACATTCTATCACTTTTTAGAATTCATAGCTAAAACTTGGGAACATATTACTGCTCCTAAAGAACATGAGAAGAACTGAGATCTGAAGATTGAAGCTTAGCAAGAGCCCATCCTGAAGACCAAGGATGAGAAACAGCACTTGGTATCACAGCCTAAAATTAAAATATTCTTGGGGAAAAAATCGAATTTGAATCTGATCAAGCCTTGCTAGATCTTACCACCATTTACAGGGATGACACAGTGGAATGCAATCAACAAAATCTCAACTTGAGAAACTCTAGGGAATGCATAACCTGCTGCCTTCAAAAAATAAATTAAAAAACAAAACATAAAGGGAGGTGTTATCTGTAGATTAAGATACTGAAGAGGCACATCAACCTTGTGGTGTTTGAGGTTTTTTTGTTTTTGTTGTTTTGGGTTTTTTTTTTTTTTTTGAGACAGTCCCGTTCCGTCACCCAAGCTGGAGTGCAGTGGCGCAATCTCGGCTCACCGCAACCACCGCCTCCCAGGCTCAAGTGGTTCTCCTGCCTCAGCATCCCAAATAGCTGAGATTACAGGTGCATGTCACCATGCTCCGCTAATTTTTTTTTTTTTTTTTTTTTTTTGTATTTTTAGTAGAGACAAGGTTTCACCATGTTGGCCAGCCTGGTCTCAAATTCCTGACCTCAGGTGATCCACTTGCCTTGTCCTCCCAAAGTGCTGGGATTAGAGGCGTGAGCCACCACACCTGGCCAGTGTTTGAGTTTTGTTTGAATTCTAATTTGAGCAAATTAACTATGAAAAAATATTTATGAGACAATCAGGAATCTTTGAACACTTTCAGGATATTTGATGATATTAAAGAATTACTGTTTTTTTTTTGTTTTGTTTTGTTTTGTTTTTTTTTTTGAGATGGAGTCTTGCTCTGTCCCCCGGGCTGGAGTGCAGTGGC
>NW_012119821.1:12373348-12399973 GCF_000951035.1 Colobus angolensis palliatus | reverse complement strand
TCACCATGGTCTCGATCTCCTGACCTTGTGATCCGCCCACCTCAGCCTCCCAAAGTGCTGGGATTACAGGCGTGAGCCACCGCGCCCGGCCCCAAGAATTACTGTTTTTTTTTAGATGTGATAGTATTCTGGTTGTAATTTTGTAAAATACATAAGAAATACTTTCTGAAATATTTTCGTATGAATAATATGTTATCTAGGATTTGCTTCAAAATAATCCTGGGGAGGGAGATATCAATAAAAATAGACTTGCCATAGTATGATGAGGTGGATACACTGAGAGCTTAGTACACTATTCTCTCCAATTTTGTATTTTTTCAAATTAAAAGTTTTCCAAAAGCAGTTGGAAGAAATAAAGAGGGCAAATAAATTACAAACCAGATGAATACACTGTTTGAAAAGCCACAAGAGCAAGGAATTGTGAGACACAGGGACAGAAAACACCATGGATACAACAGAGAAGTTAAGGAGTGTGAAAACCAAGAAAAGAAAAGAAATTTCAGTGGAGTTTTAAGAGTAAAACAGATTATGAAGCATTCAAAGCATGATGTCTGGTGAAGAAATGTACATAGCTATACCCTCTCATTTGAGGAAGACGGTTATGAAACAAGATGGTGGTTGGAGGTTAAGTGAAGATTTGGCAAGATGTGTAATGCTATGGAGTGCATTGTGTTCCCTCTAAATTAATGTGTTGAAGCCCTAAGCCTCCTCCATGTGATTGCATTGGAGAAAGCGCCTTTAAGGAGGTGATTAAAGTGAAACGAGGTATAAGAATGGAGCCCTAATCCAACAGACCTGTGGCCTTATAAGAAAAGAGAAACTAGAGATTTCTCTCTGTCACGCACACAGAGGAAAGACCATGTGAGGACATAGCAAGAAGGTGGCCATCTACAAGCCAGGAAGAGGGTCCCCACTAGAACAGGACTATCCTGACACTTTGATCTTGGACTTCCAGCCTCCAGAACTGTGAAAAAAAGAAAGCTACCCAGTCTATGGTATTTTGCTATGGCAGCCCAAGTTGACTAATGCAGGTAAAACATGCACATTTACCTCATTAGCCTTTCTCACTACTTTGCTAAGCATTTATCAGGTACTTCTTTTTATTATGTTGAAGTTCGACATGGGAAAATACATGTCACTGAGTGGTATTGTTGTTCTGTGTTCCTTTAGGCGAAGGTCGGTCAGGTGCAGCCACAAGAGAAGACACAGGAGAGGCTCCAGGAAACAAGATGTGTGATACTTGCAGGTCCTGGAGAGCCAGTTACTGCATGCTGAGAGGGGGCCTAATGGGAGGAGTGCCAAGGAAGCGGGCTCAGCCAAGCACTGGGGAGAGCTGAGAGAGAGTGAGGACCTGTGTTCAGGTGCCTTCACTGGCGGTCAGGGTGGAGTACACAAGAAAAGGGATTTCACTGGTGCATTTGAATGTTACTAAGTCATGGTTGAGAGAGGGCAGTGATGGAAAACTTGTGAGAGGGACCAGCCTTATCACATCAGTGTGCCTGGACACCTGGAGAAGGTGCTCACAGCTCAACAAGAGGCAGCAGGAAACAAAATAGGAAGTTTAAAACTTTTTAAATTTCACAATACAGCTATGAAGATTCAGGAATTGTTCCTCTCAAAGTTTGTTTTCATAACATGCTCTTTTCACTGTGTTCACGTTTTACTTCTTTAAAGGAGAAAACACCAGCTTTCAGCTTTAATCATAAGCAGAAAGGTCAGGAAGTCAACACCAGCCTGGCTAACTTGTGAAACCCCATCTCTACTAAAAATACAAAAATAAGCCAGGCATAGGCATGGTGGCAGGAGCCTGTAATCCCGGCTGAGGCAGGAGAATTGCTTGAACCTGGGAGGCAGAGATTGTAGTGAGCTGAGATCGTGCCATTGCACTCCAGCCTGGGTAACAAAGCGAGACTCTGTCAAAAAAAAAGAAAGTCAGATTTTTCTCCCTTACTACTTTCCAAAGCACATAGGCTCACTTAATTCAGCTATTAAAAATTTATGCATTCAAGATCTCCCAGTTTTTCTGACCAAATTGATGCTCTTAAATTTTCCTCATTCTGATTGTCAAGGGTTCCCAACATCACTCTCGTGTTCAGTGATTCACTAGGGTTCACGGGACTCAGCATATAGTCACAGCTACGATTTATTACAGCAAAACGAGGCAAGGCAAAATTAACAAGGGAGAAAGGAGCACTGGGTGAGGCCCAGAGGAAACCAGGCACAAGCTTCTAAGGGTCCGCTCTCAATGGATTCTCACAGAACACACTAAATTCCTTCAGCAATGAGTTGCAACAACACATATGAAATGTTGTCTACAAGGGAAGCTTATTAGAGACTCAGTGTCCAAGGCTTTTGCTGGAAGCTGGTCACTTAGGCACTCTCTGCCTAGCACTTGCCAAAATGCCGTACTCCAAGAAGAAAAGCAGGTGTTCGGCATAAGCCAGTCGCACAGTTCAGGCACAGTGAGCCACTCCTCAGGCAACTGTGGAAACCTTCCTGAAATTTAAGATTTCAGATGCCAGCCTGGTGCCAACCTTACAAGCAGGCCTTTCTAAGAGAGCTGTCTCAGACCTGCCATGTTAACTTATCTCTGCACACTCATGTGAAAATCTGCTGTCATTCAGGACTATTCAGGGTCTTCACCTACTGTTACCTCTCTGTATAGCCTTTAATACTGTGACCACATCCTCTTTCTGAATTTTTTAACTTTCATGATTTTTATACCATGCTATACCATGAAACTATTTCTTCCCTTTTGTGTCAGAAAAGGGAATTATGAGAACAGTCCCATGGTTAGGGACTGAGGGAGGTGGGTGACCCCAAACTGTAACTCTTCCCCTTTCCCTCAGTGAATCTGAAATCAAATACAACCACACATCCCCAAAATGGAAACCCTTCAGAAGACCAATCCTTCTGGTCTCTATTTGGAATCTGTATCCTCTCATCCCCACATCTCTGTTCCTGCCCCTTGTAGCATACCTCCAATCCAGGCTAAAGTGGCATTTGCCCCAACTCCCCCGGCTTCTTTAGAAGGCTGTACCGCGCTTCTAATCTTCATGTTTCTCACTCGGCCAAAGGAACGTTATGGAGAGAAGCTTTGCCACACTACGTTCTGTCTGTTCTATTGCTCCAGGATTTCACAGTCACGTACTTCCCGTTCTCAAACTAATCATTGCCTAATTGGCCTCTCTCCCTTCATCCCTTCCATCCTACTAATACCCAACACAGAAATATCCCTAACCACAGCTGTGACTTTTGATCACTCCACAACTTAAAACTGTCAGTGTTGCCTGTTGCCTATTTCCTAATGAACAGAATTTCCTAATGAATAAAACTCTTGGCCTGGTATTAAGATCTTCCATGACTTAGCCACACTCTCTTTTTCTAGTCCCATCTTCCTCTATTGCTATTCCCATATTCATTTCTAGGTGAATAAGGAAGCTATTTAATAATGCTTCTCTAGATAATTTGGTGAAAATAGATCAATGGGCTGGTTTGTTTTGTTTTGTTTTGTTTTTATGTACCTTTTATCTCCAGGCTACATTAATTGAGAATAGGATCAAGAACTCATTTGTAATGATCAGCTGGAGCCAGGCTGTCTCTCACCTTGCCAGTACACTGGAATCACCTGGGGACCATTATAAAATGCCAGTGCCTGGATTCCGCTCCTTGGTTTTCTGATTCAGTAGATCTAGGATGTGGCCTGGGCATTAGGGTTTTTAGAAGCTCCGTAGTGTTTCTATAATGCACAACCAGGGCTGAGAAACACTGACACAGAAAATCTGTCTGCCTGTGTTGTGTCCAAAACGGACTATGGGACTATTAGAACAGAGTCCATCCATGTTCTTTTTATATCTCTGTTCCGCATTTAAAGCCACTGTGCTCCCCTCAGTCTCCACTTCTCCTCTTTGACGCCCAACCCCCAATGCCTCTTTCTTGAGGAGCCTTCCCTGATCTCCAGTGAACAGCATTCTCACCACCCCTGAAATGTAGGACCATCTTGCTCATGCCCCTCTGCTTCTGATGCTGCTCATCTGTCTTGTTTCTCACATTATTCTGGTATTCTTGTATTGCTGCAGCCCTTCTTTCCTCGGTGCCTTTCCAAGCACCTTTCTCATAGTTTGATTTAGAATAAAATTTTGTGTTAGGATGTTAAATGAAAATTTGAAAAATCAAAACATGATTTTTAATTTTGGTGTGTAGTGCTTTTAATGAGAGATTCACCCAGCAAGTCGGGTAGATATATTCTGATCTTCCCAAGTCATGAATTGTTCCGAGAGCAAACACTCCTAATCATTTTAGGATCTGAATCAACTCTGGGCACATTTACTTTACTTCTCACTGACAACTATTCGCTTTTCAGGCTTAGGCCACCAAATCCAAAGTTGCATATTCAGGATTCCAAAACAAAAGAAAAGCAAAATAGCAGCCCCCTTTTGCCATGCTGTGACCTGCTATAAATGAGGCTGGGTTTGCATCCAAATGTGAGGAAAGAACAAGGAGATGAGAATTGACATGCATCATTAGTTGGTAGTAGTTTGGTTTTCTTTTCTTGATTGCTTCAGGGTTGACAGCTCACCTGCATTTTAAAACAGGCACCT
The DNA here is from genome assembly GCF_000951035.1 of Colobus angolensis palliatus. NCBI lineage: Eukaryota > Metazoa > Chordata > Mammalia > Primates > Cercopithecidae > Colobus > Colobus angolensis. The sequence goes on along the minus strand of NW_012119821.1, from coordinate 12,395,372 downwards.
GCTAATTCAACTTTCCAACCTTTAATCTCACCCTTTCACCCACAGCATTTTAATTACCCTACAATTAATATACTCCTGGTTTTACCCACATGGAAGAGTGGGATGGGAGGAGGCTGAGGACAGAGACTGGCTTAATGGTAATTTATAGTCCAGATAGCCCTCTTTTTTTGGTCCCTGGGTGGAAGTCTCTAATCTTGATTCATTCTAATAACAGGCCTGAAAACACTCTCACCACCATCCCCAACACAAACACACACACACACACACACAAATGCTAATAAATGAGACATCATCTCCTTGAACAGAATCATCATTTCTCACTTCCATTCAAAATCTGTGCCTCTGACCCATTCTCCCTCAACCTCACTGCCTGAAGCTAGGAAGCCCATCTCTCAGTGGGAAGAGAAAGGAAGGTCAACTGGCAATCCGACAAAGTGACAAAGAGGGCAAAAGTTCTGAAGAAGTTGGGAGAAGGAGGAAAGTGGGGAAAAACAAATAAACAGACTTTTCTTTGCCCTATGGATGCCCACCTCGATCCTTGGAGTAATTTTAAATTCTCCATAGAGGAAGACTCAAGGCCCCAGCTGGCCCCAGCTTTATTGGTATTTCCCACTAAAGGAAGGTCAGTATGCCAAATGGAAACTCCCTGCAAATGAAAATTAAGCTCCGGGTCGTGGGAGGAGTGGGGGAATGGAGCAGTGCTTTCTACCCACCTGCCCTGTTTCCCTAGAAGCTGGCCTTTGGCTGTGGCTGGCGCCTGCTGCTGTGTATTGGCAGTCCACTGGGTGAGTATTCACCTGGGCAGACACAGTGCCATCTGGACTGTGGCCATCCAGCTCAGGCTGCCTGCTGGGGCCATGGCCCTCCCTCAATCCTGCACACATGAGGACACGGGCTTCGAAGAGAGACTTCATCTGTCTTGGCAAAACTTTTTTCTGTCCATCCCGAGCACTACTGATCTTCTTGAGTAGCCATTTTAGCATTCTACGGGGCATCGTTTGTCCCTTCAGCTCTGCTAATACAGTCTTACCCGAATGCTGGCTTTGAACTGCAAAGAATTAAAATGCCAATCTTCTGTCCCTATGCCTTATTAACGCATTGACCACCAACCACTTGCCATGAAGCTTACCTCTTGTTTCAATGAACGCTCACAGCACATCTCTGGTATTGGTCTCTTTTCTCCATTTTACAGCAGACGACACTGAGGCACAATGTCTCACCCAACTTAAGGCACGAGTTCTCTGAATTTTCTACAAGGCCACACAACTTCTCACTTGGTGCTCAGTCTACTCAGTGCTCGAAGTGGCAGGTCCGATGCGTTCTTTCCATTGAGAAAATAAGGAGGTAGGTGATTTATCCAGAGGAGCCACCCCTCTTTGTGACAAACTGGCAAAATGAGAACAAACAAGCTACGTTTATTGCTTCCTAGAAGTTAAAGGGACAACATCTTTCCAAAGCACAATTCTTCTCCAGGAGTGATTAGGGTACACCCTGAGCTCTAGTCGTTTGTGGCTAAAACTAGCCTTGTACACCAAGACTTCACTACCCCTGCAGAGACCATGAATGTGGCTTCAGCTTCCTTCTTAATTCAACCCAGGCTGCCTAAAAACATAATATACACATTTTTAATTGATTTACTTAGGTACCCCTTATATTTCATACTTTAAGTTTTATAGAGCTTTTTCATTTGTAAAGCATCTTCACATGTCTCCTGAATATCATTTTCCTGATTCTTAGTCCCATTTTACAGATGAGGCCACAAATTCTGCCTCAGGATTCAAGCTCCTTCACTTTTACATGTTATTTCTGTTCTTGAAAAACAAGGATAAAGATAATTCTCACGAAATAGTGTTTGGGGTTGAATTTTGTCCTCCAGGAAGATATGTTGAAGTCCTAACACCTAGTACTAGTGAATGTGACCTGATTTGGAAATAGAGTCTTTGCAGATCTAATTCAACGTAAGTTAAAATGAGGTCATTGTGGAGTAGGGTGAGCCCTTAACCCAAGGTGAATGGTCTTTATAAGAGGAGAGAAGACACAGAGACAGACACACATAGAGGAGAACAGCACGTGATGATGGAGGCAGAGATTAGAGCGCTGCATCTAGATGGCAAGGAACACTAAGGATTGACTGCCAGTAACCACCAAAGCTAGGAGAAAGGGATGGAAGAGATCCTCCCCTTCATACCTGAGAGATCATGACCCTGCTGGCACCCTGACTTCAGGCTGCTGGCCCCCAGAACCATAAGATAGCAAAGTTATATTGTTTGAAGTCCTACAGTTCGTGGGACTTTGTTACAGCAGCACTTGGAAACTAACACAGGGAGCATCTGAAAACAGGTGTTCCAGAGCCAGGCCAACGGAAGGGATTGGGGCTGCCGTATTTCCCATGTTCAGTCTGTTCTGATTTCTTTTTTCTTTTTTCTTTTTTTTTTGGTGTGGGACAGTCTCTTGCTCTGTTGCCCAGGCTAGAGTGCAGTGACGCGATCTCGGCTCACTGCAAGCTCTGCTTCCTGGGCTCATGCCATTCTCCTGCCTCAGTCTCCCGAGTACCTGGGACTACAGGCGCCCGCCACCATGCCCAGCTAATTTTTTGTATTTTTAGTAGAGACGGGGTTTCACCGTGTTAGCCAGGATGGTCTCGATCTCCTGACCTCGTGATCCACCCGCCTCGGCCTCCCAAAGTGCTGGGATTACAGGCTTGAGCCACCGCGCCCGGCCTGTTCTGATTTTTTTTTTTTTTTTTTTTTTGAGATGGAGTCTCGCTGTGTCGCCCAGGCTGGAGTGCAGTGGCGCGCTCACTGCAAGCTCCGCCTCCTGGGTTCACGCCATTCTCCCGCCTCAGCCTCCAAGTAGCTGGGACTACAGGCGCCCGCCACCTCGCCCGGCTAGTTTTTTGTATTTTTAGTAGAGACGGGGTTTCACCGTGTTAACCAGGATGGTCTCGATCTCCTGACCTCGTGATCCACCCGCCTCGGCCTCCCAAAGTGCTGGGATTACAGGCTTGAGCCACCGCGCCCGGCCTGTTCTGATTTTTTAAAACCACATATCACGAGTTGCTGAACTCTCTGCAAATAAAGTTTCTTAAACTTCTTTTGAGTTCCTCAGTGTGATGGGAAAATTTCCATCCTAATTGTTCTTTTCCCAAAAGAGTGAAACACACAGCAAGCTTTTGTAATCCCCATTCCCCAGCCCTATACTGCCTGCTGGAGCCTTGTTGCATCTGACAATATTTCCAGATATTGCCCTCAACCCTGCTTTTCAAACTTTATTGAGTATTAGCAACCCTAATACTGGAGAGCTTTGAAAATCCCCCTGCCCAGGTCATACCGGCAGACCAATTCCACGACAGTCTCTAGGCCTGAGCGGGTGACCCATACGTGCCTATTTTAGAAGGTTTTCCAAGTGATTCCAGTGATTTTCCAGTTAAGTCAAATGTCCCACAAATTCCTCTTGGGGTTTTATTTCATCAGAGAATAAGCTTAAGTAAATCCCTTCCTGATTACAAGCATCTAGAGCAGGGGTCAGCATCCAGCTCACAGCCTGTCTGGTAAATAAGTTTCTACTGGAACACAACCACGATCATTGATGTACATGTTGCTTTCTGGTTACAATGATAGAGTTGAGTATTACAAAAGAGATCATATAGCCCACAAAGCCAAACATATTTACTATCTGTCCCTTTAAGAAGGTGATGAAAGACTGAAATTTCTCCTTTCCTCCTGCAGTGAAGATTCAGCAAAGAGCTTTGCACTTAGTAGGAGCTCAAATGAATTAAATTGACGTCAAGTGAACTGAAATGAACTGAATTAAATCTTCTTCCACACATTACCAGAAAAGAATCCAAGGTGTTATCTTCCCAGGAGTATTTGCATTTTAATAAGTAACTCAGAAAGGCCCCAAAGCCTTTATTTGAAGACAGAAAGGAATACCTAATTGCTGAAATTGCAAGCACCTGTAATTATGAATGTGCCCGTCTATTAGATTGAGAAATATCTTCCAGAACCCCTCAGATTGCAGCATGGAGGCTGCCACCCAGCTTACTTGAATACAAAACCTACCCTACTGAAATGCACTCACTGGAGGACTTAATAGTTCTTACTATTTTTCAAAAATCTCCAATTTTTACTTGTTTTGCTTGTACTTATTTTTGTCAGTCCAACAAGCTCTCCCTGTGGAAAAAATTCATATTGGTTTTCTTAAAAGATGTCACTACTTCCTATCTCAAATTGCTAGAATTTTTTTCCCATGGGGATTTTTGGCTTTTTTTTTTTTTTTTTAATCATCAACAGGTATGTCAACATAACTATGTTGGCAAATGTATGTATTTAATTTTGCTGTAGTCTACGAGTGATAGGAAACTGCTCTGAATTAAATTCCCTCAATGCCAAATCAACTTAACTGGAGAATTTGTCAGCCGGCTACACTGATGCAAAGGGTTTTAAGATCCTCATAACCTGAGTTCTTAAAAATTAAGTAATTGGTGTAGATGTGTGTAAAGAACAAGTGGCACTCTTGCACCTTCCCAGGGGAAGGGCTTTGGGAGGATGACTTCCAAAAGAGTCAGGAGAGAGAGGACTCTAACCAGAGTCAGACAGATCAAGATTGGAATTCAGACTCTTACTGTTCATTATCCACAAAACTTGAACGACTTACTGAACTTCTTTCAACATGAGTTTCCTCAAGTGTAAATAGGAGATAATAAAGGGATTTTAAAGAATAATGACATGTTAAGAACTTAGCACAGTGACCAGCACGAAAGAAATATTAAATCTGATGTTACTGTTACAGGAGTTTACATCTTTGGAATAGATGACTCTGGAGACTTCTAACTCATAGTTTCATAAAATGAAGAACGTGATACACCATTCTATAATTGCTGCATCAGAACTGTGTATGTGTTTACTTTATAAACACAATAGACTTACAGCATCTACCAGGCAAAATATTATAGTATTTCACGACTTCAACACAAGTTGAAGTGAAATCTCCCTGTCTTCACATCCTGCCTCCCTAAATAATCATTCTATCCACTGATTTATCATATCTTTCTCCTGGTCAGAAGGTGTGAATGTCTCCTTCTTCCCACAAAACACACATAAATGCTTCTGCTTGTGTTCAAGAACCATGATAATCCAACTCCCCAGGAACTGAGCCTAAGTCCCACACAGGTAATGTTTCTTTTATTCTGACTTCTCTATTTCACAAACATGTCATGCTAACCTTCTCCTCTGTAGTCTCAATTACGAACCTCTGGCTCTACTCACTTTTCCCTCTGTCTTCTCAATCTTTTAAGAAAAGATTGTCTCCTCTATCTTTTAAGATTCAGCTTTAGTACAGCATCCTCCCTGATAAGTGTAAGGTCCTCTGAGCTGGCCGCACCATGGTCAAGCCATTGTAACATTCCCTGGCCCTTGAGATAACGTCCTTTGTGATATTCCCCATCCTTGTGAAGGTACTTTGTAACATTCCTCCCAGCCTTTGTGAATGCACTTTGTTACATTCTTTCCGCCCTTGAGAATGTGCTTTGTACTTTGTAACATCCATCCCCTGCCTGCAAAAAATTGATCCTGACTCCACCCCCTATCCCAAACCTATAAGAACCAATGATAATCCCACCACCCTTTGCCGACTCCTTTCTCGGACTCAACCCACCTGGCACCCAAGTGAATAAACGGCCTGTTGCTCACACTAAGCCTCCTCAGGTGGTCTCTTATACAGACGTGCGTTAACAATAAGCATTCCTTCAGGCCTCGTGACTTTCTCTCGTATTTCTAAATTTGATAGCAACTGGAGTCTGTCATACAATTTAGCATTTAGTTAAACACCTTCTTCCATTCTTTATTGATGTTTTATGTGTACTAGTTGTAGCTGCTTACCCTAACAATATAATTTTTGAAGTAGGAAATATCTCTTAAGATTCTTCTTTCTAAACCATGTACACCCTGTGCTATGAGGGACATCAAATTTGGTATTAGACACACCTAAGTTCAAACCCCACGCTCTGGGACCTTGGGTAGGTTTGGTAATCTCTCTAGTCCAAAGTTTCTTCAATTATAAATGTAAATATTGTTATGGAGATTTAATGATACAATATCTACCGTCTGGCACATAGAAACCATTCAGTAAATGCTAGTTTTTATTTGATATTCGATTGAATGAATGGTACCTATGAAATCCAGTGCTTTTTTGCCTGTGTCTCACAAAATGTGCCTAAACTTGGTACTCCCCAGAAAGCAGAGCTTGAGGTAAATCTTGGGCCCTACCACTTTACTGGAGAGTGCAATGCAGGGAAGAAGAAGTGAAATAAAAGGGAAAGGGCGCAGAGGAGGTAAGAGCCCAAGTGCCTTAGGAGAGCTGGCTGCCTCCTTGTGTGGAATGGTACCAATTGCTCATTCTTGGAGTAGAGTCTTCAGAGAGACATATGAGCTACTGCATCTCAGGACAGTGAGGCCAGGAGAGGAAAGAAGGAGACTACATCCATTGACCCTGTCTTCAAAGGTTCTTCCCACAGGGCACTAACTCCGCTGTACTGCTAATTTGTGCTTCTGGTGGGTGCAGAGTAGATCCCCAGTATCTGAAGTCTCAACCTGCATGGGAGACAAGAGTAGATATTGGCCTAATGAGAGGCCCTACTGGGTTGTGACCCTGAGCCCAGGAAGAGTTGGTCATGAAGGCCAGCAGGGGCAAAACCAGGGGCCAAGGTTTCAGGAAACATTAAGACCAAGAAGCCAGATGAACTATCAGACAACTGAACTACTTTATCATTCATTTCTCTCCCATATATTTGTTCTGGGTTTTTTCCAAAGGTTTTGTAGAAATCTTATGGTCTTATTGTTTTGTATATTCCCTTCCCTATGAATGCTGATGAGAATGTATATCTTTTTTTCGTAAATAACTTTGTTTTTATTATAATAGCAATAAACATTTAGTGTAGAGAAATTAGAAAATAGGGATAAATGGATAAGACAACAAAAACACTTCAAAGGTGGGTATGGTGGCACATACCTGTAGTACCAGATACTCAGGAGGCTGAGGTGGGAGGACTGCCTGCATCCAGGAATTCAAGTCCAGCCTGGGCAATTCTGGGTATTCCTTTAAAAAAAAAAAAAAAAAAAAAGATACTTCAGGTGGGGCCCACGCCTATCATCCTAGCACTTTGGGAGGCTAAGGTGGGTGGATCACTTGAGGTCAAGAGTTCAAGACAAGCCTGGCCAATATGTCGAAACCCTGTCTCTACTAAAAATACAAAAATTAGCAGGGCGTGTTGGCACACACCTGTAATCCCAGCTATTTGAGAGGCTGAGGCATGAGAATTGCTTGAACCTGGGAGGCAGATGTTGCGGTGAGCCAAAATCGACCCACTGCAATCCAGCCTGGGAGACGGAGTGAGATCCTCTCTCACAAATAAAAATAAAAATAAAAATAAAAATTAAAAATACACTTCAAATACTTCAAAATCTCTTCATCATGATATATTTTTTTCTTATCTGGATGTTTTTTAAACAATGTACTTTGGGTATCTCTTCTTGTTAATAAACAACTGTCCAGAATCTCATCTCTAATGGCTTTACAATATTTCACTTTATGCTGGAACCATAATTTATTTCATCAATCCTTTATTATTGGACATTTATATTGTTAAAATTTTTTACAATTTTTAACAATTGTCCACACTCTGTCTCTAAGTCCTGATTTCTCCACCTCTCTTCAACCCACGACTAGTAAGCTCCTGTTTTTCATTTGTTTAAAAGTAAACAAGTAAATATCCCTAATGATAATGAATTCCTAAGAGAGAAGTTGCTGACTTAAATGTTTGTACCCTTTTAATGCTATAGGTACATTGTTATCAACTTCTCCAAAAAAGCTGTACCTATTTAAACTTCACTAACCGTGCTCAAGATTAAGATAGCATTTCCAGATTTGCAGACTCTACTTAATGGCTCTGACCTCAGCTGAGGTCATGCTGAACATGTTGAGATTGACCACGCCTGGTTCCAGTCAATTAGCACTCCATCTTATCTCTGAATAGGGTTGTGAGGGTTTTTCAATAGCATTAGTTCCTCAGAGTCCTGGAACTACCCTTCCTTTTGCTTTCATCTCTACCTGAGAAACTCATCAACCTTATCATCACACTCAATATCATACAATAAATTCATCTTGGCTTGAATACTTTGGAAGTCAACACTAGTTATAACAGATGGCTTTATTCCAGGCCTTGTTGGGACCTTTGTGCTCTGGTAAGAGCAATTCCCACATATGCAATCCTGAGTAACCTGCCTGCCAACCTTAAAGCACCTAACCACAATTTTCTATGTTGCATAATCCTTTCATCTCTGGGAAACATATTTGCCTGCCTAGCTAGGCTCTTGGTGTGCATAAAACAATAATAAGCATTTATACTGGGTGTTTAATCTTCAAAGTATTTGTGAACATTAACTAATTAATTTTCACAACACTTTTGTAAGATTAGTAAGTGCTACTCCTCCCCTGAAATAAAAACAGCACAAACCATTGCAACATTTGACACATCACAAAAAGCCCAGAACCTAATAGTCTGGGAAGAGAAAATTGTTGATTACCAGCTCAGTCATGAGAGGGGAAGGGAGTTGAGCAAGCCAGCAATTTCTCTAGTGTCACAAAAGAAATCAGTGGCAAGACAGCATTCAGATTTTACTTTATTCATGCCTATTGCTATGCTTAGACCAAAAAGCAGTTCGACCACAGTAATTCAGTCAACATTCTGCACAAGAGTTAAGGATCCCTGACAAATTCAAGGTCACCTACATGCAACCAAATAATGTGAAGGGAAGGTATAAAGAAAGAGTCATAAATATTCAAATTAATGGTATCAAGGAAGAAAATGTATCTCAGAAAACAGGCGCAGAGGGCATTGAATTTAAAGGTTAGTCATTAATGAGGAAATTCAAAATATAAATGCAAATGACAAGTGACTATGCAATGAATTATAAGAGGACTATCCCATGAATTCTTATTTTGGTGTATATCTATACCAGCTATAGTAAATAATGTTGACAATTAAAAACTATAAAAATCCAGAAAGTAGATAAAAACATAGCTTTTATGACTCTTAGAAAAAAAATTAACTTGCTTTATACATCTGGAACCTAGAGATTACTTTTGAACTTTGTGCCTTGAAAAGATAATAAAAATAGAGAATTCTAAGTTTTAAAAATTTCTATCATCAGCTAAATCATTAACTTCATTGTGCTCCAGATTCTAGTCTAAGAAGAGACATGTCATTTGCTGCCATTTTTCTACTTTATATGGACAGCAATTATAATGGTCACTGTAGCAAAATTGTGCAAGACTTCTAGAAATCAGAATACTAACAACAATAATAATATAATGACCCATTGCGTCTACAAATATTATTTATGATAATATTGACCATTTGTGCTAGATACTGTATGCAGAGCCTACCATATAGTAGGAAAGAGTGTGGAAGTCAGCAACAAAGCCTTGACTTTGAATTGCAAAACTTACTGCCACATATTACCAGTCTATCATTGAGCAGGTTATATTCTCTGATACCCAAGTCCCTCATCTGTATAATGAAGGTAAAGATGCAGCATTGCTCAGGACTCTTGATGGCAAGTGACCTTTCCTTGACTCCGTATTCCCTTCTAATGACTGCCCTGTTTTCTCTGCTCCTTTGAAAGAATTGTCCACACCCTATCTCTAAGTTCTGATTTCTCCACCTCTCTTCAGCCTACCACTAGTAAGCTCCTGTTTCTACCACCACTCCATTGTAACTGCTCTTTTAAAGTCAGCTTAGAAAACCAATATTTAATTCAGTCCTCATCTTGCTAGACTCTCAGTAGCTAGTCCTCCGTGGACATGGCTGAGCACATTATTTCCTTGTGAAATACTTTATTTTCTTAACTTCCTTAATATCACAATTGCCTAGATTTTATATCACCTGAATCATGATGACTTCTATCCTTCCTGTGATTCCTCTTTTCATGCCTGATTCTAAATGTTGGCATACTGAAGGGCTCTGTCCTTATCCCCATTCTATATCTATATCTGCCCCTTGGGAGATTCCATCATATTTCATGGCTTCAAATAGAATATACATTCATATCTCCAGTCCAGATCACTTTTCCACGCTCTGTATTAGCAAGCCCAATGTCTACTCCAAATCTGCTCTTTTATAAATAGGAGACAGTTCAAACTTGGCACATCCAATATGAAAATTGTGACATCTGTCCACTCATCCCATCCTCCGTACTGCCAACCTTTTCTTTGACAGATCTTCTCCATCTCTTTTAGTGGCACTACTATTCATCCAGTTGTTTATACTCACTCTTCATCTCTCCCACCCTCCACTCATATTTCCAATCCATCAGGGGGTCCTGCTTGCTCTGCCTGAGAATATATCCTGCTTCCAACCACCTTCCCCTATCTTCACCATAACCACTTTAGTCCAAGCAGGAACATCTCATGTGGATTAATACACTTTTACCTGGATTCCCTACCGCTTCTCCTCTTATCCCACGGCAGTCCATTCTTGCTATAACAGTCAATACAAAAGTATTGCTTTGGAATATAACTCAAATAACTTTTATATTTGTGCTATAAAGCCACCAATGGTTTCCTAATACCATTATAATAAAATTGAAACTCCTTAGCAAGTTCTAAGAGATCCTACATGAACGGACCATGCTAACCCCACCAATTTTGTTCACTGTGACCTTCTTTACAGACTTGAACACAAGCTCATTTGGATTTCAGAGAATTTGTAAATGTATTTTCTCCTACTGGGAAACTCATGCCCCAGATTTTCACATGGCTGGCTCCCTGACAACCCAGATCTCATCTCAATGTCAATTCCTTAGAGACTTTCTTTGACATTCTAAATAAAGTTGTCTCTACACACTTACACATGCACACATACATATTTCTTCTCCAATAACCTTTCTAAATTTTTTCAAAGCATTTATTACTCTCTGAAGTTACATTAATCATGCATTTATTATCTGCTTTCCCCATTAGAAGATTATATAAACTGAGACCGTAGGTCTTCTCTTCTACATCTCTCATGCCTAGCAGAGTTTCTACTTTACTCACAAGCTTTTATTAAATTTTATTATACTATAAGTGAAAGTCCTACTCAAGCTGGATTAAGGAGAAATAGAAAAAAATAAATGTAACCTGTGGACACTTCCTTTCAAGGATCTGGTCCTCCCTTCAATATTTAGTGAGGAAGGGCAGCAGATCAGATCTTTGAAAGGAGGTATCTTCCTGTCACTACTGCTTGGCCTTATGACTCCTTTTGAAACTTAACATTCTGCCAATGGACAATGGATAAATGTTCACAGGATCCAGCGCCAGTATTTAAAGCAGGACAAAGAAATAAGGATTCAAAGAAACAATAAATTGATAGCTGGAGTAACACTTTTTCTATTTATCTATTTTCTCTTTCTAGCACACCAGAATACAAGCTCTATGAGAACAGGCGCTTTACCTTGTTCACCTCAGTGTTGCAGTATCTAACACGCTTCCCAGGATATAACAGATATTCAATAAATACCAATGAAAAGAAAATGTAAATAGATAGCCTGGATCTTTTTAAAAGCGATTTATTCTTTTTGTTACCTGGCATCCATTTCTTCTCTTTTGGCAATCATGCCCCAGTTTCCATTAATAAAATCACTCTTTTCTGACTCTCAGGCCATGCAGATGCATCACATGCTTCACTGTTGAGCATGAGTCTTAAGGCAATTAATCATCGTGTTCTATCCTTTAGTCAATGAGAGTCAGATCCAGATGTTGTCTTGAAATTGTTCATGAAAAGGAGCCCTGAATCTTGAATTTTTCATGGTTGATGAAGCAAACCTGGCAGAAACCTCGGTCATCATGGGAGGGCTTGCCTGAGGTTTAGAGCTGACATAGATAAAAGCCAAGTAGGGAGATGAAGAGATACTAGATCCAGGTGATATTATTTGAATCCTCGAATCCAGCCAGCCATAGACTTTTTGGTTAAATTAGTCAATAGATATTTTGCCTAGCCAATTTCGTTTAGTTTTCTGTCATATACAGCTGAGCAAGTTCTGTTTTACCTTCTAATACAATTTCAGGCTCCTTGGGGAGAGTGTCCTTGCCTTATACCACCTCATCAAGCACCTGACTGCTCCAAGGAAGATCCTCAATATATGCATAAATTATCTTACAGGGAAATCTGATAAATTTCCAGAAGCTGACCTTCATTTGGCCTCTTATTCTTCATTCCAGAATAATTTATTTGAGATATACTTATCTATATGGAGAGAAAATAAAATATTCAAATTTGTTTTTGCTTTCTTCATACATGGACAAAGAGAGATGAAGAAAAAACATTGAAACTGATAGCTAACCTTAACATAGCCAAAAATAACTATTGGTTGCATAAATTCCTATTGCAATATTAAAATCCAACAAGAATGGGAGTTCTAAAGTGGGACTACATCAGGACAAAGAGTAAGAATGACAACAAAATTAATGAACGACTGCTTTCTATCTGGCAGTGTAGTGGATACTGTGGTGTCCCACCTAGAGCACCTTTCAGAGACAACCATAAATCCCTCAGCTGCTGGGAATATCATTTGCTGATGGACCATAGCTAAGACCATTACTGGAAATTGTGTCTCACCACAGGGAGCTGCCTCACTCAAGATTACACCTCCCCTCAAGGAACACTGACTGGCTGATGTGCCCAATAAAGGGCCAAGCTTCTTGCCTCAATCTGGATGATGCTGAAAGGATATCTCAATTCCAGGGGTCCCCAAAGAAACGCCTGAGACCTCAATGCAACTACTTTCTCTATGTTTGCTTACTCACTTCATTATAGGTGTATTTCATAAAAGAACCCAATAAACTTTCTGCAGGCAACTCTCCACTCAGAGTCTACTTCCAGGAAGCTTATCTAAGACAGGTAAAAGTGAAAAGACATTAAGAGATGAATAACATGTACCTTTTTGTATAAAAAGAAATAGAAGTTGAAGGTGCAACTGAGAGAGATTATCACAGATTAATGCAAAGCCACAAAGTTCTCATTCAGAACATAATTTTCAGCATACCCTGTAAACTATTGAATCTTATAATAAGTGGAAGAGGGAATTGAAATCTTAATGTTTAAAAACTTGGTATTTTAAAGCTGGATTCCTACCTTCGCCACTCCCAAGACCAAAATGAACTGTGAATGAGTTTAAGATTTAAACAAAAAAACCTAAAACATCAGATAGATAGATAGATCGATAGATCGATGATCGATAGTTAATAGATAGAGATTCATATATAGTATATAACATTCATCAAAGTGATTCTGCTTTTCTGACTGAGCCATGAATGATATATTATTGAATTGATTTGAACTACATTAAATTGCCAAGCATGAGGGCTTAAGACTTGAAAACTTTGAAAAAGTAATGATTAAATAATGAGTAAGGAAATATTATAGGTATAGTCTGTATTTGTCTAAATATCCCAAAATGAGAAAAGTGGAAACAGTAAGTCTGCCTGGAAATTTTACAGAAGATATTAGAAGGAAGAAAAAAACACAGCAAGTTTCACAATCACCTAAGATTCTACTGTCGCTTTAGTTCACTCTTGGCTGGTTCTTCATTTTGTGCTCCAGACATTGAGGAAGGAAACAACTTAAATGGAATAAAATAGCTGATGTAGAAAGTACCCAGAATGCTAGATTTTTTTAAGACTTAGTTTTTTCTAGAAGTTTTACATTCACAGCAAAATTGAGAAGGTAGAGAGATTTCCCATATCCCCCTCCCTCTACACACACATAGCCTCCCCCATTATCAATATCCTCCACCAGAGGGTACATTTGTTAATTTATGAATCTATATTGACACATCACTAGCACCCAAAATTTATAGTTTACATCACCTTGCCCTACATTCTATGCGTTTGGACAAATATAGAATGACATGTATCTATCATTGTAGTATCATTCAGAGTATTTTCACTGCCCTAAAAATCCTTTGTGCCCCACCTATTCATTCCCTCCCGCCTCTAACCTCTAGCAACCACTAATCCTTTTACTGTCTCCATAGTTTTGCCTTTTCCAGAATGTTATATAGTTGGAATCATACAATACCTATCCTTTTCAGATCGGCTTCTTTCACTTAGTATTACCCTCCATGTATTTTCATGGCTTGATAGCTCATTTCTTTTGAGTGCCAAATAATATTCAATAGTCTGGAAGTAACACAGTTTATCCTTTCACCTACTGCAGGACATCTTAATTACCTCAATGGTTTTACAAATAAAGCAGCTGTATCCATCTATGTGCAGGGTTTTGTATAAGCATAAAGTTTCCAACTCCTCTGGGTAAATACCAAGGAGTGAGATTGTCAAATCATACGGTTTTACATACACATATTTATTTTTGTAAGAAACTACCAAACTGTTTTCCAAAGCGGCTCTACCATTTTGTATTTCCACCATCAGTGAATGAGAGCTCCTGATGTTCCTCATCCTTGCCGTCATTTGGCTTTGCCAGTGTTCTGCATTTTGGCCATTCTAACAGTTATGTGGCAGCATTTCATTGTTGTTTTAATTTGCATTTCCCTGATGATATATGATTTAGAGCATCTTTGATATTTTTATTTGTTATCTGCATATCTTTCTTCAGAAGGTGTCTGTTAAGGTCATTAGCTCATTTTCAATTGGGTTATTGCTAAATTGTTGTTTAGTTTTAAGAGATCTTTGTGTATTTTGGATAACAGTCCTTTATCAGATATGTCTTTGGCAAATATTTTCTCTCTGTCTGTAGCTTGGCTTTTCATTCTCCTGACATTTTTTCTTTTATAGAACAGAAGTTTCCATTTTAATGAAGTCCAGCTTATCAATCCTTTCTTTAATGTATCACACTAATAGTGTTATATCTAAAAAGTCATTGCCGTACCCAAAGCTATTTAGGTTTTTCCTATTTTCTACTCCAGGATTTTTATAATTTTGCATTTTACATTCAGGTCTATAATCCATTTTGAGTTAATTTTTGTGAATGGTATAAGGTCTATTTCTACATTCTTTTTTGCATTAAAATATCCAATTGTTCCAATATCATTTTTATGAAAAGACTTTCTTTGCCTCATTGTATTGCCTTTTTTTCCTCTGTCAAAGATCAGTTGACTACAGTTATGTAGATGGATGCCAGATTTTTATCTCAAAATTTAACTTTCCTGTTTTTAGATTATTTACTGTTTTAAAACATATATATTTTATTTGTATTTCCCCAGAGGAGTTGAGGTTACAGCTAAAAAGAAAAAGAATTTGCATCTTTACGCAGTATATAACATAGTAAAAATATTTCCATCAAAATTACTTCTGATTCAATTTCTTCATAACATCTGTTTCCATTCAACAAAAATAATACGCTGTCATGTATCTGGGACATACTCACACTTTCTATTTTCATGTTAGCAACACAAAAATTGTCATTATTAACTTGATGTAACTGCTGCCAACACCACCTTCAGCACACGGACATGCACATTGCATACTCACAAATTGATATTACTCTATACTTGGAATGTTCTGCAAAAATCAGCAACTTCCCTAGCTCGTTACAACCAGTTTTGAATCCTATAATCTGAATAAAAAGTGACATTTTTACTCAAGCAGACACAATAAAATGTCTCTCTAATGGAAAGTAACATCATCATTCTTGCCTATATTTTTCCAAATTTTCTACTATGAGTAGGTATTAGTCTTCTAAATGTAAAAAATGTAACATTTTTAAAGATAAAACAATATATATTCTTTATCTTTAAATTGAAGCGGAAAGTGATAGTAAAAGAGGGACTTTCAACAAAGTAGAAAACGATATTCAAAACGGATATATCTTTTACAATATCTTCCCTGATTAGGAACATCCCACTCTTAACAGTACTTTCTACTAATTCTTTCTTTTTTGTTTTGTTTTTTTGAGACTGAGCCTTGCTCTGTCACTCAGGCTGGAGTGCAGTGGTGCTATCTCGGCTCACTGCAACCTCCACCTCCTGGGTTCAAGAGATTCTTGTGCCTCAGCCTCCTGAGTAGCTGGGATTACAGGCTTGAGCCACCGCGCCCGGTCTCTACTACTTCTTTAAATACCTACACATCCATTTGTACTTTATGACTTACAAGCACTTATATACTTCTTATATCTTCATGTTGTTTTATATACATATTTGTATATACATATATAATACATATATACACATATAAATGTATGTATATGTATTATATATACACATATAACACAAATGTGCATTATACATTTATTTTGTATATGTATACACATGTATACATGCATGTGTATGTATATATGTATATAATACTATACATTTATATGCCTGCATATATGTGTGATTTTCCTAACTATACGTTTGTGATTGAGGAGAAGAAACATCCATTCACTCTCCCTTCTGACCACCTCCTCCAGGATTCTCCCCAAGCACTTCAAACTCCAATCCTAAATATCTCTTATCCTCTTCTTATCCCACCTGTGTTCCCCATCTCTCAGTTAACTTCAACACTAGGCACCCAAATGAGAAACCTACAAGTCATCCTACTCTCTCACTTTCCAAATCCACTCTGTTGCCGAATCTTGCAAATCTTAACCCCTAAGTTTCTTTTGAGCCCAGTCCCTTTTCTCCATCCCCTTTCAGACACTTTAATTCTGGTCCTACCAATTCTGAGTTGACTGATTCCATGGACTTCCATAATATGATTATTGGAGAGTTCAATTTACTGGAATTTAAACCTAAAAGGTTTTGGTTTCTTTTAATAACCGTCTCCGCATTGAAAACCCCTTTTTATATAAGACTTCCATGACTTTCTTCATTATTCATTACAAAAATAATGTTATTTTCTATGTAAGGTTCACTTCTGTTCATTTTTAAAATCTCCACCTCCAGGCAGGGCTCAACACCTGTTCACCATCATTGATGCACGGAATCGGTAGTTCCAGAAGGTTGGAGAAGGGGTGGGAGATATGGAGGCATCTACTCCTCACTCTCATTCTTCCCTTTAACGACGAGCTTTTTAAGTGTGCTAGGGTCAGTAGGAGAACAAGGGAAAACACCAACATCTCTTTATTAAGCTGGGCAAGAGTACAGTCCTCTCCTTAGTTGGTGGCAAGTGCTGGTATCCATGGGTTCAATAAGAATGGATGGAGAGCCCAACGCTAAACAGTAATGATCTTTTGTGAGATTCAGCCAGCCTCTCCACTGGACTCCAAGCAGGTGCTGTACTTACTACGTTCCTCCAATGTGTCCACATCTTTGCTCCCTGCATGCCAGTGAGCCCATCAGCATGGTAGCCTCTGATCTCATCTTCACAACACAGCCAACTCTAGGACCTGCTGGCATGTGCAAGTGCTATCATTCTTACCTTGGGAACAGGGAACCTGCTAAGCCCATTCCAATGTCTGTCCTTCACACTGTCTCTCTTTAATTCTTCTTCCTTCAGCCAAATGGCACAGAATTGAGTCAGCAAGGTCAAAGGCCAAAAAGACCTGAAAGACTTTCAAAGGGGGAACAAATGCCAGTCTTCCTTTCTTGTGTATAGCGTCAATATTTAAGAGTGATTATCTTGTAGTCCCCTCCCCTTGGCTTTGGGAAGGCAGCAGCCTTTCTCCAAGAACGCTGAACTCCAAACAGCACCCAGACTGCACCCTATTACTCTTGGCATATGGGAGGGTAAGAAAGGAGTTTTTGGTAGGACTAGTTTTGATTTTGTTATGCTCTCTAATAAGCTCAATAGCTTGCAGTTCTTTATAAGTTGTGGAAATTAAGGCTTTTGTCCTCAACTTTAGTCAATATACAACTCTTATACCCCAGAAAAAAATATATACTTGATGTCTTATTGTACCCCTCATTGATATTCCCATATACCATCTTATTTTTGTTCCATTTATCTTTTCCGGAGAATTGTGGAAGAAACTAATTCCTTGAAAATCAATTTTCTAAAAGCCAATTGACTAAATGACCAACTTGCCAAATTTTTCAAATTCACTCATTTACCAAAAGCTTATTTTTCAGAAACCAGTTCACCAAAAATCAATTCATCCAAGGCCTTTTTGCTGAAAGTCTATTGACCAAAAGAAAAAACTAGCCAAATTACAGATTTCTCAAATACTTGTAATCTACTTAAAGTTTATAGCAAAGTTGTTTGGGAAATTTCAACAGTCTTTAAGGCTTTGTTTTGAATTTTCAGTTTATTTTAGCTTGCCCTTAGTTTTAGATTTAATATAAGTTTTTCTTTCACTTGTAGCCATTTTATCCAGTTAATTAAACAATAAATTTGTTAGTCTCTCAAAGTCGGATGTCAACTTTGTGCATGGTTCACATCTCAGACATTAAGCACTTCTCAAATTTTTGAAATACATGAAAACCATCCCTTGAACTGAGCCAGACCAAAAAAAATCTGTGAATTCTAAGTGGTAAAAAGGCAACAGAATATTGTATACGTTTTAACAAAATCCACTCAATTGTTTATAAAATCCTTGACATTAAGATATGCATGATACTTATAATTCAAAACACACTACAAATAGGCATTTCCAAAAGCCTGAGACAGAAAGTACAGACAAATCTAGACATTAGTAAACTTTGCCTGACTGCAGTAAAATGTTTGCCACCAAAATCAAATTAAACTACACTAAAACTTAATAGCCAAATATAATTTCACAGAAATCTTCAAAAATTGTTAAAATCATTTTTTCCCATAATTGCCTAAAACTTTGTAAATAGATAAAAAAGTAACTTTTAGTAAATTAGTGAGTTTGGCAAATTTGCCAAATTGGGCGTTTGATGACATTTAACTGAGTATAACAATGAAGTACACAACTCACATCAGGCCTGATGTTGATTCAAAGGACTGAATTATATAACCAAACTGCTTGGGAGGGATGCTTTATGCTCAGCCATCATGAGAATATGAGCTCAATATGTGCCTGAGAAACCTTTCCATACCCAGGAACATACATTTTCAGCATATGCAAATGACAAAAATCTATACAAAGGAGGTTATACGCAGAGAATTACACAGGGAAGAATGGGTGGTCCACTGTGGCAGGCACAGGTCTAGTAGGGGCAGAATCTTGTGTGTGTGTGTGGAGGGAACAGAACACTGGCAGTATCTTGCTAAGTTAACCAGATCCAAATTTTCCTTGGAAGACATGGCCGGGCCAGCTTCCCTAGGCAAGCTTAAATCAAGTAGGAAAAAAAAAAAGCCTGGCTAGAAAAAAAGTAATAATAATTAAAATACTAGCTACTTTTCACCAAAAGGCTCCTAAGCATCTAGTGTAGGCTAGGAAAAATATCAACTTAGGCTTACCCTAAACAATATATTCTTAAAACCTCGAAACTTTAAAATCCGTGGTGCTTAGCCTCACAAGACAATCCCAGGTGAGTACATGTTCCTCTCCTGCGACTTTCAACAGTCCCCTACTTATATTACTTGGGAGGGTGGCAGTAAATTTTTAACTCCATGATAGGCATTTGCTGCCTACCAAATATGGAAAAAATAGGCAATACAACATGAAATGAATGACAACATATTCCAACTAGCACACCTCCTGTCTGAAGAGAAAGGAATAGGAGCTGAAGCAAACAAAAACTCACGGCAAGTGAGCTCAAAGTGTATATTTTGATGCAGTTTTTCCCCCCTCAAAACAGTCTCACTCTGTCACCCAGGCTGGAGTGTGGTAATGTGATCTCAGCTCACTGCAACCTCCGCATCCAAGGTTCAAGGGATTCTCGTGCCTCAGCCTCCCAAGTAGTTGAGATTACAAGCATGCACCACCACACCCTGCTAATTTTTTGTATTTTCGCCATATCGCCCAGGCTGGTCTCAAACTTCTGGCCTCAAGTCATCCTCCCACCTTAGCCTCCCAAATTGCTAGGATTACAGCCATGAGCCACTGTGCCCAGCCTTTGATGCAGCTTTTTAAAATTAAACTTATGCCCAGTCTTGCTGATTTCTGCAACAATATCATAAAATAAACATGGGATTTTCCTGAAGTGAGAAATGCCTTGTAATTTATTTTCCTGGATGCTGGCTGCATGGCCCTTCTGGAGTACATGGGGGTATGGCCACAAAGCACTGGGCAGGTGTGGGGGTGCTGGCTGCAGGTGCACTGGGTCACCTGGTGTGGCATCATCACAATAGCCCAAGGAGGTAAACATGACTCAAGTTGTACAGAGAGGAAAGCTGGAGTTTAGAGCGCTTGTTACTTGCCCAAAGACACATTGCTAGGAAGTGACTATTGATATTTGATTGTACTTCGACCACTGGCATTTGATGGTACTTTGTTAGTTTACTGTATGTACTGAATTTTATTTGGCACAGAACTTAAAATAATAAAAATGCATAGGATTTATTCCCCCTCTCATCCCATATTTATGTGGGTTTTGTTTATTCACTTCCGCTGGGTCTTTACATTTCTAGGTAGGATACTCTAACTTGTAGCTTACATAAAGGGCATTATCAAAATATTTTCCTCTTTTTTTTTTTGTTATTTGGTATTTCTCAATTTTTCAAATAATCCTGCATACTCTAAGTATGAACTATTAGATGTTGTAGAGTCTACTATTTTACTTTATAAGTTCTTTTATTTTTTTAAAAAACAGTTTTTCTAAATAACAGTAGGTTTACTAAGAGCTAGGAAACCTAGGATCAGTTCAGCATTGCATTGAACTTGTCAACTGGCTAATGATAAATGCTAGAAAGGTGTGGATTTCCTTCTCTATAGACTGAAACACTAGCTCAGCATTCTCTCTTCCAGCTCTGTCTTTTTCTCCATGCACCCTGGATGGACAGGTAGCCTAACTCACTTCTTTACTTACAGGGAAAAACACAACTGAGTGTCAAGCCTCTCTGTAAAAGCTGGTCTCTGGAGGTCACCCCATGTCGGTGCTTAAAAAAGAATTTAAAAATGTCTTATTATAGTAAGCAATGCTTCTTAACTCCTCATCTGGAAAACTGTTCCTTGCCCCAAATCTTTTTTCCTCAGCTTAACACTATTTCTTCTGATTCTGTTGTCAGAATACAGAAGGAATACCACTGCCAGCACGTTTGACATATGCTAGGTATTAGCCCTCATCTGCAGATAGCAAAGCTCTTTCTTCGTCCAATATGTCACAGCTGCATAAGTAAACCATTGTTATCACTCCCTTATAAAAGCATATATTGTAAGATAAATTTTTATATTGAAAATATTGACACATACCACTCTGAAAACCTAGGATATAACTGTCAAATTTTTACAGGCAGTTAATTTCTTACTGATATATATAGTTGAAGAAATGACATGTAAAAAATACTTAAATAGGATTAGTATAAAATATTCAAAGTATCCATTGTTTGAAAGTTTTGCTCGAATTTGTGGGGCTGAAGTTCATATGCATTTTATTTGGTTTTGTTCTGCTTTATAGCAATGGATTCATCTATTTTTAAAAGAGTCAGACAGAGATGCAAGGAGAAAACAAAGCACTTGCTATGTTTTTAAAAATATGTGGGTGTATATGTGCTCATAAAGTTGCAAAATAATCAACATAAAATTTGGTTTTTTAAAAATGAGCATCTTATCTGCAAGTTTTTTAAAAAAGTAAATAACTTCAGTCTCTTAAACAAAACAGAGGGGCAGAGCAAGATGGCCGAATAGGAACAGCTCCAGTCTCCAACTCCCGGCGCGAGCGACACAGAAGACCGGTGATTTCTGCATTTTCAACTGAGGTACTGGGGTCATCACCTGGCCGGGAGGGTCCCACAGCCACGGAGCCTCCCTCCTTGCTAGCACAGCAGTCTGCGATCTAACCACAAGGCAGCAGCGAGGCTGGGGGAGGGGCACCCGCCATTGCTGAGGCTTAAGTAGGTAAACAAAGCCATTGGGAAGCTCGAACTGGGTGGAGCTCACAACAGCTCAAGGAAACCTGCCTGTCTCTGTAGACTCCACCTCTGGGGACAGAGCACAGCTAAAAAAACAACAGGGGAAGCAGCAGAGGCCTGTGCAGAC
>NW_012119821.1:12351291-12368258 GCF_000951035.1 Colobus angolensis palliatus | reverse complement strand
GGACATGGATGCAGCTGGAAACCATCATTCTTAGCAAACTATCACAAGAACAGAAAACCAAACACCGCATGTTCTCACTCATAGGTGAGAACACTCAAGTATACATATGTAACAAACCTGCACATTATGCACATATACCCTAGAACTTAAAGTATAATAAAAACAAAAGTAAATAACTTAATATCAAATATTTTTCCCTTAATTTACAACTCCTTGAATATCAATACAACTAATTAGAAGCACTTTTTGTTAATAGAAATATAATTCTTTATCATAAAATTGATGTCATTACCCGTTTTAAACAAATCTATTCCAACTTGATCTTGTTGTGGTAATAAGAAAATAAATTCCAGTTTTCTGTCTTTATTTTTTGATGTGTTTTTCCTTTCAAGAAATACAGAGCTTCTGTTTATGGAAGATGCCTCATTGTTTCTTCAATTTAATTGCTGTGCTCACTTTTTAAATTTTATTTACACATCCAATGTTATGCACATATTTTAGATGTTAATAACTTTCAGGCACTTATCCTTTCATCACGTCCACTTCATCAGCTTAAGTGAAAAGTAAAGAAAACGGACTCAAGAACAGAGCTCTGGGGCTGTTGCCACGCCCAGGAGCCATAACTTCCCATCCACGATTCAAACCTCTCAGGAAAGCTTTATGGTACTAGCTTCAGCTCCTGGCTTCGTTTCTCCTCCATCAGACACAGGCTTCTGAGGTGCAGCATATCTCAAAACAGCTCTTACCAACCATCTCTCTGGTAATAGTCATGGCCACTGTCTTTAAAAGGCTGAAAGAAAGTAGATGGCTGCCACAAAATGTGCCCTATCTGGTACTCCCCAACCCATGTCATGAAAAGGCCACATGGTAGACCCAGCAGCTGTAGAAAGAGTTGTGAGTTTGTATTTGGATGAAGAAAAGAAGGAAAGAGAAAAGAACCCGAATGTGTATTTCAGACGGGCAAGGATGAGAAAGGACAGCGGAAACAGCACTTGGTTTTGACATTTGGGTACTACTCTTCAAAGATTAGGAGGCACGTCCTTGCCTTGGGCACTGTTAACGACCTTATAGGCTGTGAGTTAATATTTGACAAAAGGATTTGAGCCAATATTAGCTGGTTGTCCTGAATGGGAACTCTTCAGCCGCTTCCTGAATACTTAGGGCTAGTTGGGATCAGTCAGGGTTTGCACAAGTTCTGACTGATCAAGTCTTAATCAAACCAGAAGAATGAGAGCAGACTGGTCAAAACAAAAAGAATACCAGAAAAAGAAATCTTTTCCAGTGTAAATAGAAGTTTTATTTCTACAAATTGATCAAGATTATTTTCAGATGCTATTCTTTGCTGTTTCATAGTATTTCATAAGTTATAACCAGATGACTGGTTTTATTTTTTTAAATACTTGCCATCATTTGTTGTGAGGCATACATTATTTGCATTGAATTTTGATTTTTTATGGTCCTAATTCAACTTCTATCTCTTCTTTAGCCAGTAATTTCTTAATTAAGGGTTGCCTAAAAATAAAGAATGAAATTTGATATGGGCATACCTGGTCCTGAAACTTTTGTTTTGCACCATTCAATCAGCTGATTAACTTGCTATTAAAAAAAAAAAAAATTCTAGTATGCTTCTAAGACACTATAAATAATCATGACAATATCTAATAAAAATAGATGTCATATCAGAAAACCACAGAGGTGTTTAAACTTAGTTTAGCAAAATCAACAACTTCCTCACAAGACTGATGAACTGCAGTTACATGTTTTTAACAAAAGCATTTCTAGCAACCAGATAAGCAAGTGTCTTCTTGACATAGATGGATGATAGTGCATGTGCCAGAAGCCAGTGGAAAATAGGAGCTGTCATCTAGAAAATGACAGAGCCATTTCGAGTCCCCCTAGATTAGCACTCCATCTTCAGCTGAGCAGATATACTATTAGCTGAAGGTCTATTGCCAGCAAATCAGAAGCAAGAGGGCAGAGTCCTATCTTTCTGAGAACACTGGAATCATCACAGGCTCAAAGGCAGAGAATGCACATGACGGCATCCCAGCTTTTTGTAAGAGTAACGCCATAAGAAGCCAATCAAATACATGTTTTATCATATAGGTCATTAAAAAGTATTAATATTTTCACCATAGAGACTAATCAATATTCAAAAATAGTGTAAACTAGAGTAAACATTTTTCATACCCTGTGTCATTCAAAACTGTCCTGTAGATAGGTACCTGATTATAACATCACAGGCTTTGCTACTTAGCTTTATGTAAATAACTCAGCGTGAGGATATTCATCTTCTCAGCCTCGTGTCACTAAATAAACCTTGTCGGACTGACCAGCATCTAGAGAGGTAACTCTGAAGTTAAAAGGAAGGTCCAAAGTGCACTCAATTTAGCAAGACAGGTTTTCAAATGCAGCTGGTTCTGTCTGCAGCAAAGGCTTTTCCAACTTGTCCTGGAGCCCACTGGGGACCGGCTCTTTGTGTCTGTACTTAATTGCTAAGGATAATATGCTTCTCTCCAAGTGGTCCTCTAGCAAAGATGGAGCATTGCTATTCTGTTCATGGCTGGACACTGTGTGGCACACTACTTATAACGCTGGTCCAATGCCTCCTAGGCAGACTGCTGCCTTGTGGTCAGCTATTAGGATGTAGCTGATTTCCAAGGATCCACTCAGGCACCATCAAGGAGGTCAACTCAGAACTGTGTGGTCATGAAGATGGCCTCCACATCTGAGAGTGAAAGTTTCCACGGGACATAATGGGCATACCAACAGTTGTGCTGCAAAATAGAACAAAACAAAACAAAAAACTATCTTGTACACATTTTTTTCTTAATGGCTGGGGTTAGTAAAAGCGAGATATGTTTAAGTGTTCAGAAGCTAAAAATAACAAAGAAGCCACTTTCCCAGGGAAGAAATGACTCTCTTCCACTCCTAGGTAGTTAACAAAGGCATTTTAATTCTAACTGGGAGTTACATGAGGTGACAGTCTGTATATAATTTAGGACTCTCGGCCGGGCACGGTGGCTCAAGCCTGTAATCCCAGCACTTTGGGAGGCCGAGACGGGTGGATCACGAGGTCAGGAGATCGAGACCATCCTGACTATCACGGTGAAACCCCGTCTCTACTAAAAATACAAAAAAACTAGCCGGGCGAGGTGGCGGGCGCCTGTAGTCCCAGCTACTCCGGAGGCTGAGGCAGGAGAATGGCGTAAACCCAGGAGGCGGAGCTTGCAGTGAGCTGAGATCCGGCCACTGCACTCCAGTCCGGGCGACAGAGCGAGACTCCGCCTCAAAAAAAAAAAAAAAAAAAAAATTTAGGACTCTGGAGCTACACAAGATGCCAGTTGTGTATAATTTAGAACTCTCTGGAATCTCCTTACACCTTTTAGGCCAAGAAATGCTGCACAGATATTTCTAATTAATATTATAAGCCAAATAAAATCCAATTACATTGATAAAGCAAATTTAGAAAGAAGTATTCTTCTGACTATGTATTTTGCCTATAATGACATTACTTATCTACAATGTAATGGATAAACAAGAAAATCGCCATTTTTGCAGCACTATCATTTGATTTCAGGTCTGTCGGGTCGTATCACACAAAAGCTTCCTTTCCCCCTCTCTCTCCCACTCTTTTCTTTTTGTCAATGACATTCCCTGAGATGAGCATTCCAAAAGAATAGCGCTTGCTTCTCTCGTCAGCTTGGTTTTGTCAGTTCTGAACACAGGGTCTTGCTTTGCCATTTTCAAGGTCTCTTTCAAACCCTGGATCACAGCTGGTGCTTCAATCAGGAGTTCACACCGTGAAGAAGCTGGCAGTTGATCCCCAACCAACTCTGCTGAAGATATATAATCTCTTTCACGGCACACAGTGGAATACGCCTTTCATTTCATCCCTGAGAAAGACTGCATCCTTCACAAGTCCTTCTTGACAAAAATATTAATAATGTCCCAGCCTCCTAAGGGACAGGAACATTTTGGGGTTTGAACTGAAGTGACCTTAGCTTGTCAAGATGATTTGACTTTAAGAAACGCAACAGTGAATCCTGTTTTCTATTGTGATTTTAAAATCTGGCATAGTAATACATTTAAGGACATTTTAATTATGGTTATCATGACTAAATGTGCCGATATGAATGAGTGGAGGTTTTATAAAAGAAATATGCTCATATAATGGAACTGATATTCTTCCCCAATGTACAATGTGGAATTTGTTTTAAATCATTTTCAGGGAATCTGTTTAAGATAATATTCTCAATGCTTTAAAAGTGTTTTATTTATACAGGGGGGATGAGGATGAAAGAAAAATATTTAGTGACCAGGTAGGAAGAAAAGCCTAGCAATGCCAAAAACGTGTGATTTAAGGATTTATATTATTATCTGAAATCAACGTTGAAAGTTAGTAGGCAAGTCAGAAAACTGAATTGGAATACAATCACATGTAATAACAATTAAGGATTTGAAGTAAAATTCTCCTTCCTTTGCTGTTAACTTTTTTTTTCACATTTTGTGGCTTTACTATAGTATTTGTTTAGCAATTAATGTTCTAAGTTGTAACATATTCAAAGAAATTAAGCCTCCCTCAAATACTGGTATGGGCTGACTCTAAATATGCCAAATGAGGCAGAGAAGTAGTAGATTAGATGCCAAAAAATTGCTTTGACCTCAATTATCCAGGTAGTATTTCAAGAATCACTTTGCATGGCTAAAGAGCATGTAATCTAGTTGTCTTCAACATAATCACCATCTTCTAGGAAAACCATCTTTACACATTATACCATCTTCCATTCACAGCCAAATCAGAGCCCAAGGTTAAAAACATAATCTCTCGGTGTCTTCAGGGTGAGAATGAGTTTTAAAGTCCCATATTTCTTGGGTAATTACTCTTATTATTAACGTTATGTGTAGCAGAAAATGAGCATTTTAAATACCGCATTTGTGGACACAGGTGTTTTCCAATGGAAAAAAATAGCTATTTTGTGAAGTTACTCTAATAATTACCAGATATATGTTCTTACATCACCACATCTGAAACTTGACCAAAATCAACAATTAAAAATATCACCAGAGGTGCTGGGGGAGGGAAAAATGGGAAGTAGTTGTATAATGGGGATAGCATTTCAGCTTTGCAAGATAAAAAAGTTCTGGAGATCTGTTGTACAACAGAACTACTGAACTGTATTTTTTAAATGGTTAAGATGTTAAGTTTCATGTTATATGTTTTTTACCACAATTAAAAATTTTTTCAATATTTAAAAAATACTATCAAGGGGCAAACTCCTCTGGAACTAGGAAAATGGGCTAGGTGGGGTGAATTATCTACTTGCAAAAGCCAGTTTTAAGTTATATGGGGCACTTATAGAGAATGCTGGTAAAGTTGCCAGAGGGGTCAAGGAAAACAAGAAGCAATGAGAAGATGATCAATGCCTTTGTCTCCTTGAATAATTTTGATTTGTGCAGAATGTCAGAAATCACCTCTCAGAAAAACCTTTTATGAAAAATATGGCTGGAGAATCTATGAAAAACATTGCTCTCTAACAAGGCTTATTGATTCTCAACACCATCATTGCTTAAACATTGAGAAGGCCAAGTTTCTAAATGTCAGATATGCAACAAGGACTGCTTGGATGAAAGCAGAAGAGAGGGAAAGATGACTTGTTGAGCTTGCACTGAGTGCTTTACACGTGATATTTAATTTAATCTTGTGAGGTAGGTACTATTAATTCCCATATTTCTAAAAGGGGAAATTGGATCTAGGAGGTTAAGAAACCTGTCCTATTTCACCAAGAGAAAATTGACATCATTAGAAATGGAACTCCAATTTAAAGAGTCTGATTCAGTTCAATCTTAATTTTCAGTCTAATCTTAATTTGTTATACCATTCTGGAAAGTCAAAAGTGAAATTGAAGGAGAGAAGTATAACTAGTTTCTCCTGCCAGCTCTCATACTCTATGATGACTCTCTATGAACCCCGGTCCCCAGGACTCTAAGCCAGCCTTCTTGAGTGACCCATCACTGAACTGCATTAGTCATTATCCTATAGTCCATCCTTTCAGCAACCAATCATCAATATCCTAATCCTTAGGCACAGAAAAGAATCTAACAGTCTAGTGAGAAAGCTGCCTGTATACAAAAGTACCTGTCACAATGGGAGTATACCCAAGGTTCCATGTGGGAAAAATTAAAACACCAAAATGGAGGAAGGAGTTAAAGGAGAAGGAATAGATGGGACATAGTATCTACAACCAGGGGCCATGAGAATTACAAGTGTGTTCTCCATCTTCCGAGTCCAAGGCCATATCTGAGGTCCACCTCTCACTTTTGTGAGCAAGATTCCTAAAATTTTAGGGAAATTAAGCAGTACTTAGCATTTTAATTTTTTCCTTATTAGTATCTGAAACTGACCAAATGACAGACCAAGAATATTTCTTACTATTACTGAGGACTAAATAGGGTTCTTACTTAGAAATCAGGTTGGTGAGGGGTGGGGAGGTGGTGGCTGGTAAGAGGGAGATGGGAGCATAAGACTCTATTATATGTGAAAATCCAAATTTCTTAAGTAACCTTTATTGGATATAAACTGACAGTGTGACCTTTCCCCTATGCATACTGTAAATGTATAACATGATTGACAACTGAAGTTTCATTCTTTTGTCTTCTTTCATTATTCTTTCATGAATTGGAAATAATCTTCCAATTTTATATCATGTTTCATATATAAAACATGACGAATGTTGTAATATATAACCTATATAATATATAACCTTATAATATATAACCTATATTTTATAGATTATAATATAAAATATATATCACATAATTTTCCTACCAACTTAATTAGGCCTCCCAAAAGGATTACCTTAAACACACCAAAATGTGATTTGTTGATCATACTTGGGAAAACAGTTTTAAAACTCCCCATATTGCCTTGGGCTTTCTTTGGATTTCTTGGGTCTGATTTTCACAATAAGTTACAATAGATATGCTGATGGGGGCCCGTGGAACAGGGAGCATCCCTGGACAGATCCAGGATAAGGAAAGCTCGCATTGCAGTGTGTGATGCTGAACAACTCTCAGGCGAAAGAGAAGGAGAAGGCTGGACAGGATCACCAACTATAATTAGCACCATTAAATCCCTCTAGCTGAATTTCTAACATATTGTTTAAAGAATGGAAACATTTATGGGAAAATGTAGCACACCCCTTTTTGGTCACTGTTATTGGATGTTAAAAGCAAATTACATTTACAGGTCCCATGGCTATCAAATTTATTTTCTCAAAACCAAGTTTTCTTAGCATTGTTTGTTATCCAAGATATTTCACAGCTTTAAGGGACCCAGACTTCAAAGTGAAGGAAGCGAATTTGGGACATGGAAGCCTGGGGGCACCAAGCGAAATTACCCATCAACATTAAACAATTACTAGATTTTTTTTTCTGGTCATTTGTTGACCTCAGAGTCAGAAGAGCTAAATATAATTTCAAAAGCACGCATGTATCTTTTTAAAGACACATAGATACATTCATTTGCTTTATCATTTCATAAAAAATCTGACCGATCAGATGAACACTGTCCATCAGTTGTTGATGGAAGGAACCTTCCTTTGCTAAACATTGTGCAGGAACAGCAGCGTGAGCCTTGGGCCATGGGATAGCACTTGTGCACTCATGCTCACAGGGGCCTTTTTTTTGTAAGTGGCACCTGCTGTGAGGCTCTCCTTATAAATACTGACTGCCTGCAGCAAATCACAGATGTTTTAGGCACTAGAAAAACCGACAGGAAGTAATCACTGAACAAAAGACAGAAACACTAAGGGGTATGTGGGGGGTGGGGGAGAAAAAAAGTCTCCAGTAACTGTTTGGGGAATGTTTGGAGGAATGGATTTAAAGTATAGAGTATAAGTAGCCTTGCTGTGCTGCTCAGTTTGGCCCAGACCTCAGCTCAGCTTAGCTGAGAAGGCACAGGGCATCTAAGGAGGATGGGACATTGTTACCTAATACGAGTGAGGGCATCGGGCTGGAGAATCCCTTTCATTATTTTTGGTAGCTTGAAGTCCTTAACAATTTTAGTTGTTCTTGTTATTTTGTGGCATTTGAGTTTTTCCACTGAACACCTTCCCCATGATTTATTTTTTTTAAAGTGTGAAAATAAATGCTTTTATTGTGGTGCAAACCTTTCTTATTAGCCAAAGACCACTTCCCTTTACGCTTCCAGGGGACTGCCCCCACCACCTGGTGTACTGAACGTTGGATGTTAAAAAAAAATCATGTTTGAGTTTATCTTGTTTTTACACCAGTTTATTTTCAGTGTATTTCAAAGCCATATAATAACATTATTTTATAGACTTCCAACTAAGTGCTAACAAAGAAAATATTTGTCTACTCTCCATTCCCTCAACAATTTCTGGACCTCATTTCAAAGAGATGGATGTTACCTGAATGTTAATTGCTTTTTTTTTTCTAGAGAAACCAAAGCATGTTGTTTGTTTTCATAGGAGCATTTATATTTAACATGTTTACATTGTAAGTCACATTTGCTCTATTCCTTAAATGACTTCCTAATAACTATTTTTTAGCTTATAATCACATTAACAATCTGCCCCTACAGAATTCTTCAGAGTTTTATTTTTTGTAATTTTTATTTTAATATTTGACAGTTTCTTTGTAAAACGGAAAGAGCATTTGAAAAAATATTGGGTATTTTGCCAAGTCTGTCAAAGGAGTAACACTTCCACTTTCTCAGCTCCGTCTCATTAAAATTGTATTCTAATTCTGTCTTAACTTGGTCTCGAAGCTTCATAAGTCATTGCCTGCTCATTACTTGTAGTGTGGGAGATGAAATTTATTCAAACCTAATAGCTGAGATAAAGAATGGAAAGGCAGGCAGCTGGGAGAAATGAAATTAGCCTATTTTAGTACTTTTCTGGCTGGATTTTTGCACAGCCACCGGTTATGCCATGTGTCAGTTTGCATTTGTGACACGATCTATGTTTGGTTTATAGATTTCCGTTAGTATGATATTCTTAAAATGAAAATACAGGAGATTCTCCCCTTCCTTTTTTTTTGTCTTTGGCATTGAAATGTCACTGAGTATCTGAGCTGATAAAAGGGAACACATGATTTTCTATAGTTTTCTATAATTATAGAATCATTAAAATTGCCCAACAAAGATTAATTGTTTCATTGTGTTACAATTCATATTGGTATGTCTTACAGAAAAGAACATTAATGACAGAGAGTAAATGTTATACCCTCAGCATGGTTTGAGGGGAAATGGATTTAGAATGTAATGTGACTTACAAGCAATTTCAGGTAGAATACAAGAGGGAGCTACGCTTCTAACCTAAACACTCCATCTCGAGCTTTAAATGTCAAAAGAATACACTGTGGAATTCCTCATTCTGAATATAGAGGAGTATTTGAAGAACATTGACTAAAAGCATTGTACTTTTCCATTATAAATTGACTTGTTAAGGAATTATATGGTCTAATTACTAAACTTGGTATTTTTGACTACTTTGATTATGAACAGATATTGTCATTAGTTAGATAATTAAATTGCAATAACAAGTCATAATTTAGAAATATGTTTGAAATTACTTTCTATATGAAAGCAAAGCCTTTGTTGATCTATGTATGTGATTAATGTCAAGTGTCATGAGTTAGCTGAGAGATTTCAGTGTAAAAATATGTGCATTTATATAAAAGAAAGAAGTTCATTTATACTCTAATTCTTAAAGTAAACAATGGAGCTTGATATGTGCCTAAATATAAGTACTGATGGATTTTTTTCTGCTTACTCAAAGAAAATATAGAAAGAAAAATACATTTCTTAGAAAGTGATGGTTACATTTAGGTTAGGTTTCACCATTTATGCATACAGTGCAATGTGTACAGTCAACCTAGAAACTTTACAAATAATGTATTTAGATTTAAATTTAAATAGACAGAACCAGTCAAAGTATTACGTAAGATATGTGGACATTTCTATCAAACCCACTGTAGTACGAAATTACAAAATATTTTATGTGCCCAATAAATTGTACAGATAAGCAGCAGCAGACCATAGTCATAAGCAGCCTTGTCTTTGATGTAGGTATCCTCTGGTAACAGCAGCTGGATTAGAAAGGTGACCTTCTTGAGAGCATTTAGCATGGCGGATTTTTATTTGTTTTTTATGTCTTTAGCACTGTGAAATTTTGTTCCCAGTTTTTGTAAACCATCTAGCAGAAGAGTAGGTCAAGTAATAATCTAGGACTAAACTAGAAATCAATAGACCATACAAGGCTAAGCCCTGGTATGATTTAATAAAGTCTGTCCAATGAATTATGTAATAAATAAACCATGCAGTGTGTGTTTGTGTGTGTGCGTGTGTGTGTGTGATGTAAGTAAATGCCAAATACAAACTGATGTGAATGTACACAGTTATATATAGGGTTTGTTCCTGAATATGTATTTCTGGATTTCCAGATATACAGCAATCAATCACATGCTATAAACTAATATACCCAGATCCATTCGAACTCCATCTGTATCCTTTCTCTTCCCCATCTTCTCCACTCCAGGCACTTGGAATGCACACATATCCCAGTCCTATTACTTATGTGGCCTCTATCAAGCAGATAAAACATAACAGTAATGTGAAAACTGATTTGTTACTCAACTAGAATATTTTTGATGCTAAGCTTGGGTCCATATCAATTTCAAATTTGCAATTTGGGCCTCAGAAATTGACAGACTAATGGGCTCTGTCAAGAAACATACTAAGGAAATGTAGCATATGTTCCTACAAAAGACTTTGATCTATACCCTCATTAACAAAACATTTTTCCTTTTTTTAGGCTATGAGAATCTGGTTGCCAATTATACTTAAATTATTATGTTTGGCCCCTTGATTCTTTTACCAACTGGATGTCTTCATAGAAATAACAGCTGCATGAGCAGCACTTTTTCAAAGCAACACGGAAAGAATCTATTCCCATCCCGGAGTCTCACATTAGCCAATTCCCTCTCACCAGAGAGGAACAAAAAATATCTACAGAGGCAATGAATACAAGAGCAAAGGGCTATTATGGATCTATTGTGAGTATAATTCCCTGCTGTGGCCACGGGTCCTTGAGGTTGTGTTCTTTGCTAGGAACTACTGGTTGTATCTGTCCTTTATGGCTGGTGGTAGTGGTTCAAATCTATTTAGCACCAATGGCTGCGGCAGTCAGTGTCAAGAAATTTGGTTGATGACTCAGACTTTGTACTCACCCTCTTCTCTCTTGACATTCTGAGTTCTTCGTATTTCCTCAATAGTTGCATACCTTCTCATGAATGCCAGCCACATTAAGGCATTTGTGGTATCAGATCTCAGATCTCAGATCTGTGGTATCAGAGAAAGCAGAAGTTTCATTGGACTATTTCCACATTCTTCTTATGAATAGGCATACCCACACTCCCTCCCATTAGCTTTAATACATATAGCATAAACATTATGTATCTGCTTCTCATCACTCTCTGGATCTTTGAAAATTGTTTGCCCTTCTAAATATTTTTTCTTGTCCACATTTTATATTTTATTTTTCTTGCCCACTTTATATTTCATTTTCTTCAGAAATGATTTTTATCTTTAATTCCAATGTTTAAATCAGCTCTTGCAATCATAAAAAGTGCCCTAAATCTAAAGATTTTCATGCTCTGAGAGTCTTGATTCAGCATCAGACCTAACTGGCCTCTGCTTGTGAAACCTGAAAGGATCTTAAAGAAGTAACTGATTTCTAATCAACAAATACATACTCTCTTCAAAGGCAACATCTCCTCCCAGTTTTTTCGAGTTTAACATCCAGTATCCTCTCACATTTTTACTCATCCTGGCCTTCTAATCTATTTCTTCTACGTCTCCTTTACCAACAACATGCCTTTATACTTGCCAAGTATTAGTTCACTCAGTCATCACAGATGAGCAAACCAACTCAAAAACATCAAGTACCGAGCTCTAAAATGACTTCACCAAAGATACACTTTGATAAAATAGGTCACATTCAAGCATAAGGTATATTTCCAAATTTGTTAAAGAGCAAATTTCCAAAAAGATAAAATCATGACTCTCATACAAATATAAAATAAACACATGTCAAAGATTGTATTTAGCTCATTAATTGAGAGAACTGGTAAGCGAATGCTAGTTCAAAGGAAAATCCACAGAACAGACACATATATAGATGAAGAATAGTGAAATAAATTCACAGATGTATAAAAAAACTTCGACAATGGAGAAGACAAGTTGAAGCTTCACAAGACAGAATTGATTTGCATGTTGAAGAAAAACATCATTTGCATTACTACCAGTTTTCTACAAATTACTTTCTACTTTACACAGCTGTAAAATGACACATTGCCTATACAGGACCAAGTAATCCTCGAGGTTCCAGCATTTGTTGGAGACAGAAACAAGATGTGTTTGATTCTCTTTGATGCAACAAATGAATGAATAAACACCCTTGATTATTGTATTTAGGATTAAATTATTCATTCATTCAACACATATTGTTTCTTACCTACTATACTGGTCCATGTTCTAGGAGGGGAGACAGTACAGTTAATAAAACAGAAATATTTTTGTTTTATATTCTAATGGGGAAAAATAGAACATGAGTAAATAAATAAATAACTTATAAATATATATTAAATGGTCTTATTGCTATGGAGGAAAATAAAGCAAAATAAGGTAGATAAAGCAAAACAAGTAGATAAGACAGGGAAAGGTACTGTTTTAAAGAAGATGTTTAGGAAAATTACACTGATGTGGAGCTATTTGAGCAGAGACATGAAGGAAGTGAGGGTGAGTTGTACAAACTGCTGGAAGAGGAGCTTTCTAGGCAGAGAGAAGAGCAAGTGCCAAGCCTGAGACAGTAGCAGACTCTCTTATGTAGGGCCAGCAAGGAGGCCGGCATGATGGGGCAGAGTGAGCCTGTGGTCAGAAGGGACAGGGCAAGAGAAGCAGGCAGAGATAGAATGATGGAAGTCCTTGCAGGCCATGATAAAGACTTAGTGTTTCTAAGTGTTATGGGAGGCAAGTGGAAGGTTTGGGTCCTGAGAGTGGGGATAGCGGAGAGGAGGGGAGGGCAGGAGAGGGGAGGAGAAGGGATGATGCTTTTTACTGGCTGCTGTGGGAAATGGGGCCAAGATTTATTGAAGATCAGTTAGGAAGGCTCTCACAGTCTTCTGAGAGATTACAGTGGCTTGGAGTAGAATGTAGCTGTGGAAATATGAGAAGTACTCTCTTTTTAGCTATTTTGTGTGTGTGTGTGTGTGTGTGTGTTTCGGTTTGTTTGTTTGTTTTGAGTTAAAGTACTGCTCTGTTGCCCAGGCTGGAGTGCAGTGATATGATCACAGCTCACTGCAGCCTCAACCTTCTGGGTTCAAGTGAGCCTCCTACCCCAGCCTCCCCATAGCTGGGACTACAGGTGCATGCCTGGCTAATTTTTTTGTTGTTTTGTTTGTTGTTGTTTTTTGTCTTCTGTTTTTGTAGAGACAGGGTTTCACCATGTTGGCCAGACTGGTCCCAAGTCCTGGGCTCAAGTGATCTGTCTGCTTCAGCCTTCCCAAGTGCTGGGATTACAGGCATGAGTCACTGGGCCCGGACGTTTAGCTGAATATTTTAAAGGTGAGGCCAGCAGAGAAATTTCTGCTCCAACCAGCAAGAACAGGAAATAACTTTGCAACATACACACACACACACAAACACAGAGCCCATTTTTTATTCTTCAAAATTATTTCCTACTTTAAAGAAACAAAATTGTTGAAATGGCAAAATATTCCCAGACAGACGATTTTTTTGTTTTGTTTTTTTTTTCTTGAGACGGAGCCACTTTTGTCACCCAGGATGGAGTGCAATGGCTCGATCGTGGCTCACTGCAACCTCTGCCTCCCGGGTTCAAGGGATTCTCCTGCCTCAGCCTCCCAAGTAGCTGGGATTACAGGCGCCCACCACCATGCCAGACTAATTTTTGTATTTTTAGTAGAGACAGAGTATGCCATGTTAGCCAGGCTGGTCTAGAACTGCTGACCCCAGGTGATCCGCCCACCTCGGCCTGCTAAAGTGCTAGGATTATAGGCATGAGCCACTGCACCCAGCCCCAGAAGATTATTTTTATTATCTCTCATGAAGCGTGTAGAAAATTAACCTGTCTGTGCCTTTTTTTGTTTTGTTTTGTTTTGTTTTTACTAAGTCCATAACACAGGTGCTCATTTGCAAACCAGAGAGCCTTATTTTGTGTTACACATAAAAGCAGGGTGATTGAAAGAATATCATTCAATTATGGAATCTAGGGAAAATGGGATCAAGCTTTTTAAATTGGTAGGGAAATACGTTTCCTAGATTTTTCCATGGGAGAGGTAGAGGAAGAAAACATTTTTTCCTCTGCCCTTCTTGGTTCTCTGCCTGGAGCCCTACAAATTACACTGACAAATGACAAACTAATAATCGAAAACAGAATTGTATTGACAAGTTCACCTGTCAAATGTGTCAAAGAGTTATTTAGAATTTGAGGTCTATACACCTAACTTACTTAAAAGGGAAGAGAGAAAGAGCACTTACAGAAAAGCAAATGACATTTTGGAAAGCCAAAGAAGCCACAGGTGACTAGATGGGAGATATCATCATGGTCTTGTGACAATGTCCTGTTTGGGTGTAGTGCTGACTTCCCTCCAGGAAGAAAAGATTAGAGATGCTCCCACTAAGGGGATTTCTGACAATTTCATTCTTCTGAGTTCCTTTTGGGACGCTCTGCATTTAGATAGATGAGATATTTATTTCAGAAACTCAAATGCCTTTGGCTCAAAAACAATTCTTATACCAATGTAGCATATTTTGGGGTGGCAAACCCTGATAACTTTCAGAGACGAGTATGAAAATGTGTTTTATATAAAAGAATAAAAATCTTAAAAAGAAAATCAATTTAATTAATTAAATGAATTAAATGAATTAATGAATATAAGACACAAAAATAAAATGTATGCTTGTGAGCTGGGTGCAGTGGCTCAGGCCTCCAATCCTAGCACTTTAGGAGGCCAAAGTGGGAGCACGACTTGAGCCCAGGAGTTCAAGACCAGCCTGAGCAACATAGCCAGGAGACCTCATCTCTATGAAAAACAAAAACAGGCCAGGTGCAGTGGCTCACGCTTGTAACCCCAGCACTTTGGGAGGCCGAGGGGGGTGGATCACCTGAGGTCAGGAGTTTAAGAGCAGCCTGACCAACAAGGTAAAATGCCACCTCTACTAAAAACACAAAAATTAGACAGGCTTGGTGGCAGGCACGTGTAATCCCAGCTACTTGGGAGGCTGAGGCAGGAGAATTGCTTGAACCAGAGAGGCACTGGTTGCAGTGAGTCAAGATCAGACCATTGCACTCCAGCCTGGGCGACAAGAGCAACACTCTATCTCAAAAAATAAAACAAAATTAGCCAGGTGTAGTGGCATGCACCCGTAGTCCCAGCTACTTGGGAAGCTGAGGTAGGAAGATCACTTGAGCCCAGGAAGTCGAGGCTGCAGTAAGATATGACTGTGCCACTGCCCTCCAGCCTGGGTGGTAACAGAGCAAGATCCAATCTCAAAAAAAAAAAAAAAAAAAAGTTTGCTTAAGCAGTTGTGTACCAAGTAAGAATTATGCTTATCACAGAAGTCACACAATTTTATCAAGTAACTGAGATCAGTATTCAGTATGCAGTTATAGAAAATGGAAGCTCTGGGGGTTCTGTCTCTTGGCTTTGGTGCCACCTCCCTCTGTCTCTGTACACGAGAGCTTCTTCTTTATTCCCCCTTCTTTCTTGCCTATTAAACTCCCTGCTCCTTAAAACTACAAAAAAAAAAGAAAGAAAAGAAAAGAAAATGGAAGCTCTGTGTCATCAACTTAGAGTTTAGTGTTTGCCAAAAGAACATTTCCTTGTTGCAATGACAATAAAACCCCAAACCAAAGGAATCTAGCTGGATGGAGCATAGTTTTGGAAGTTCATCTGGAGAACTTTTGCTAAAATTTTTGTTGAAAACATAAATTTCCAGACCCCACTGCAAGATGTTTTCATTCAACACATTTAGGTTGATATCTGGACATCTGTACTTTACAATTTTGTAAGGATTTTGATGATCATCCACTACGGGGACCTGTAAATTAAGCCACAATCTGCACTTGAAAAATTTTCAGAATTCACCTACTCAAAGACAGAATCTGAAAATGAAGTTTTGTTTGCTTATTTGGAATACACAGTGCTACTCATTTTATTGAATGATAGAATGTTGGTGCTCAAAGATTATCTGGTCAGGCCGGGCATGGTGGCTCAAGCCTGTAATCCCAGCACTTTGGGAGGCCGAGACGGGCGGATCACGAGGTCAGCAGATGGAGACCATCCTGGCTAACATGGTGAAACCCCATCTCTACTAAAAATACAAAAAACTAGGCGGGTGGGCGCCTATAGTCCCCGCTACTCCGGAGGCTGAGGCAGGAGGAGAATGGTGTAAACCCGGGAGGCGGAGCTTGCGGTGAGCTGAGATCGGGCCACTGCACTCCAGCCTGGGCGACAGAGCCAGACTCCGTCTCAAAAAAAAAAAAAAAAAAGATTATCTGGTCAAAAAGAAAATAAACAGATGAAACAACCAAGGCCCAGAAAGTGCCCATTATCCACAGAAAGCCCAATTCTCCTACACTTTCCTCACCATACTGCCTGTATTCCATCTGGACATTACTTGAAGAATGTGTTTAAATATTTTCCACATGTAATGTGTTTTCCTTACTATGTTGATGTGTATTTCTGTTTATCCAATTTCTACCTATTTTCAAAATGTAATCAAAACAGCATCTACAGATACATATACAACAAATACATTTCCATATACAGCAAATACACATGAAGGAAAGAAAGAGAAGAAAGAAGAAAGAAAGAAAGAAAGAAAGAAAGAAAGAAAGAAAGAAAGAAAGAAAGAAAGAAAG
>NW_012119821.1:12343337-12351226 GCF_000951035.1 Colobus angolensis palliatus | reverse complement strand
GAAAGAAAGAAAGGAAGGAAGGAAGGAAGGAAGGAAGGAAGGAAGGAAGGAAGGAAGGAAGGAAGGAAGGAAGGAAGGAAGGCCAAAGAAAAGGGAAGGTAAATATGGCAATGAGAATTCATGAACTTTGCAGCGATGAAGTTGAAAATGGTGTTAAGCCCTCGACAGAGCAAAAAGAGACAACCAGACCATAAGCTTCAGTGAAAGCATGTGGCATGATTTCTTCCTCATTATTTTCCTTCTTTTTTTTTTTTTGAGATGGAGTCTTGCTCTGTCGCCCACGCTGGAGTGCACTGGCACGACCTCCACTCACTGCAAGCTCCGTTTCCCGAGTTCACGCCATTCTCCTGCCTCAGCCTCCTGTGTAGCTGGGACTACAGGCGCCCGCCACTGCGCCCAGCTAATTTTATTTTTTAATGTATTTTTAGTAGAGACAGAGTTTCACCATGTTAGCCAAGATGGTCTCGATCTCCTGACCTCATGATCCACCCATCTCGGCCTCCCAAAGTGCTGGGATTACAGGCGTGAGCCACTGCACCCGGCTATTTTCCTTCTTGTAGTAAGCCATGTACTACTCAGTCAATAATTAATAGCTATGACCTGTAATCCTGGAGCCAAACCACATTAAACTTTTATTCCATATTACTCAGGACCTGCAACTTTCAGGAGGAAATGTAGACGGTAACTAGAATTATGGAGAAAACAAAATGACCTATGGCTGTGAGTTTGTACTATCATATTGGTAAGGCATTCCATCACAGTTGAATAAAGATGATTACAGTTGTCCTAAAAGGAATTATACTTACTCTTGTTCTATTTTTTGTATCTAATAGCCAAGCCTGAATATACTGATTTTCAATGTCTCTGAACCACTATTAATCAGGTTTCTTTTCAACTTTCTCCTAAGACACTACTTAGAATTCTTCAGTACCTTCGGTTGCTCAGGCTTCATCTTTCCCATTTTTTTAGGTATTTTCCCCAAAACAATAGTGGGAAATAAAAAGAAAAGAAAAACCATTCAATCCTCCTCTCCTAAAAAGTACAGCTTCCCCAGTTTGTTGTGGTTGTCGTTGCTGCTGTTGTTATGACTGTCCTGTCTTTTGTGTAACTTGAATAGTTCTTGCTTTTAAAAATGTTTATCCAGGGCTCTACATACTTCCCATGGCTCCCTGCTGATAAAGCTTCAGCGTAATTAAAGTATTTATATGAACACTGCGGAATTCAACTTGCATTATGTAGACACACAAAGGAAAATTCTTGGCATTTGCAAGTCACAATTGTGTAATCAGATGACATAGTGTCAGCTGGTTTAAGAATACCTTTACATTCAAGAAAAAAAAAACATGTAAAATTGCTATGTTTTCTCTTTCAATTATATGGCGTTTGCTGGTGAAATTTACTTTACTGGATTATACTTCAACTTGTAATGTTTTAAACTACGTAGTCTAAAATAGTCATGCTGGACTATATTTGTTTAATTAACCCTGGAAAATGAATGCCAATGGACAGGGGGAAGCAAACTCATCACCATTCAATTAGGCCTAAAGGCAAGCTTTTTTGTTTGTTTGTTTGTTTGTTTTTGTTTTGCCTTTAAATGTCTTGCCCCTTGACACATCCTTATTATGGAAATAAATGTAACATTGAATAAGCTAACGCCATGCTTTTGGAATTATGACATGAAGGGGAAGAATTATAGCACACTGGGAATTTTGGTAGGAACTGATTTACAAAAGAAGTTGCCACATTTGTTTTTATTGTGGTTAAAGCTCTAGTTTGGGAAAAGACAAAAGGGCAAGGAATTGGGGAGTTTCTGGATGAATGTGGATCTAATGAAGAGAGACCATCGGTTCCACAGGCCAGGGTAAGATTCCCACAGTTCTGAACAAACAGTTCTCAGCCAATAATTTCTAAGCCTTTGTTTCCCCACTTTGGAATTCTGACTACAGGCATGTTACCAAGCCAACTGGGTTCACTACAAAGACCCAGAGAACGCTTTTTATCACAAAGATCAAGACAACAATTGTGTGCCTACAAGAAAAGAACAACTAAAACCATCCAACAAGCATTAAAAGAACAATTCTAGAGATAGTTGCCTTTGAACTCAAATAATGGGCAACATTCAGTCCCGAGATCTGAATTCCAAGTTGAAAGAATTCATTACCAATTGCCTTTTCTTATAATTGTAAGAGCTGCTGGCAGCAAGTATTTTCAGCAGCCTTATTTTTGTCCAATGTAATATTTTACAGTGATGTCAAATCTCATACAATAACCATATTGTAAATTAACTTTATAGACTTCATTTTGTTTATTATAGAGTTCATCTATGAAATAGAAGAAATCTAAATTTTGCCTAGGCTTCACCCCAAACTACAAAAACTGTTTTACAAAAGCTTATTCTGAAATATCACTTCCTGAATGTAGAAGTATGCTATTTGCACAGATACATTCCATAGACATACACAATGTCCAGCTGAGAAAATAAAGGATAGTCCATCTGGATGCTTCTTTCTTTTTTCCTAACTGTGACCTGTGAATAATTTCAGTTCAATGTGGAAAAAAATAAATTAAACTTCCATTGTTGTGTAAACATGGCATTTTCTAATGATGTGGGAACAATTTAAACTGAATCTAAGCAGACACAATAATTAAGAATACATATTCTATTTGACAAATTTGACCACTATTATTTGCGGGGGTTCTACATATTCAAAACCTTACAAATGGCTTCTGGGATTCAGTCTTTCCTTCTCATAAAATCCACAGCAAGCATTTTTCTGTTTTTGTTTTTGTTTTTGTTTTGAGACAGGGTCTCGCTCTGTCACCCAGGCTGAAATGCATTGTCCCAGTTGTAACTCACAGCAATCTAGAACTTTCAGGCTTAAGGGATCCTGCTGCCTCAGCGTCCCCAGTAGCTGGGACTACAGGCACATGCCACTGAGCACAGCTAATTTTTTTTGGTAGAGACAGGGTCTCGTTTTGTTGCCCAGTCTGGTCTCAAACTCCAGGACTCAAGTGATCCTCCCACCTCGGCCTTCAAAATATTGGGTGTGAGCCACCACACCCAGCCAAGTATTTATTTTTATGTTTTGAGTTGTTCATTCTATTTTTTTGTCCTGCATAAGAAACGCAAAAGAATCACCTTTTAAACCAACTATCCTGGTGGTTCATTTTGTGGAAGGATTAAATAAGTCTTGCATTTGATAAACATTCAAAATTACTACCCCAGACCACAGCACCTTGTTTTATCTTATGAGAGTAACTTACTGCTTTTAAAAAGCTTCTCAGAAACTTTTCTTGCCAAAAAACAAAAAAAAAAGAAGAAAGTTCTTTAATGGAATGAGTGCACAAGATTTTTGTTTTTAACTTAGATTTTAATGATCAATTTTTTCCTATATTCATGCATGCATTCCAATGCTATGCCAGCAACTTTTATGCCAGAATAATATGGAGAACCGTTTTGGCATATATATATAAATTTCATACATAGTAAATTTGGCAAGTAACTTCACCTTATTTGTAAATAATTAGCTTTGGTATATTGCCTACCAGATTTCAGATTATCGTGAAAAGAATATTTAGATGTTTTTAGGTCTACATTTGAAGACTAATTGTTGGTGGATAACACAAATCCCTTGATTACCAGCCAACAAAACAATTCTTAACTAAAGGCAGATTGGTATATTATGTCCATAAAGAAAAAAAAATCTAAAATCAAATCTGATTTTCCCACAGAGGTAATGTAATGTTATATTCCCATTAAGACCTTGATGACAGGAGATGCCACCAGGATAGTAAAGGAGGAGATACCAGCCTTCATCCTCCCACAAAAAAACAAATGCAGACAGCCATTCACAAGCCTAAATAGCACTGAGAGGGCTCAAGGGCCTACTAAAGAATCTGCAGCAACACAGTAGAGTGAAAAAAAAAAGAGAATATTCACATAGAAATGATTGCCGGTAGGCCGGGCGCGGTTGCTCACGCCTGTTATCCCAGCACTTTGGGAGGCCGAGGCGGGCGCATCACAAGGTCAGGAGATCAAGACCATCTTGGCTAACACGGTGAAACCCCGTCTCTACCAAAAATACAAAAAATTAGCCAGGCATGGTGGCAGGCGCCATGTAGTCCCAGCTACTTGGGAGTCTGAGGCGGGAAAATGGCGTGAACCCAGGAGACGGAGCTTGCAGTGAGCGGAGATCACGCCATTGTACTCCAGCCTGGGTGACAGTGCGAGACTCCGTCTCAAAAAAAAAAAAAAAAAGAAATGGTTGCTGGTGATATTAACATACTTGAGACACCAGGAGTCAGCTAGGAACAAAGAGGTAGAAGCTATCAATTCCAGTCATGGAAAAGGAACTGCTCTGGTCCCCAGCAGCCTGCTCCAGAGAGGACACCAGCATCTTTTGCCACTGAGGTATCAACCAACCATTCCTGCTGGGGAACCTCAGGGAGGGAGAACCAGATGCATATTCTTCTCCCTCCCAAGAAGCAGCCACTGTTGAGCCACTTCAGGAACAGAGCTGTCACCTCTCTCAACCCCACAAATGCCCTGACCCTGAAGCCACAGCCATCCTTCAAGTGTCCACGCTCTACACCCAGGCTCTGTGCCTGTACTGTGCCCACCCATGTCTCAAGCACCAAAGCCATTGCCATAGCAAGCTGGTTCATACTGAAGGCCCCAGAGCCACACTCTTTTTTTTATTACTAAAGTTCCAAGATGCATGTGCACAACGTGCAGGTTTCTTACATATGTATACATGTGCCATGTTGGTGTGCTGCACCCATTAACTTGTCATTTGCATTAGGTACAGTTCTTAATGCTATCCCTCCCCCCCCACCCACAACCACACAACAGGCCCAGATGTGTGATGTTCACTACCCTGAGTCTAAGTGTTCTTTCTCATTGTTCAATTCCCACCTATAAGAACATGCGGTGTTTGGTTTTCTGTCCTTGCGATAGTTTGCTCAGAATGATGGTTTCCAGCTTCATCCATGTCCCTACAAAAGACACGAACTCATTCTTTTTTATGGCTGCATAGTATTCCATAGTGTATATGTGCAACATTTTCTTAATCCAATCTATCATTGATGGACATTTGAGTTGGTTCCAGGTCTTTGCTATTGTGAATAGTGCCGCAATAAACATACGTGTGCATGTGTCTTTACAGCAGTATGATTTATAATCCTTTGGGCATATACCCAGTAATGGGATGGCTGGGTCA
Organism: Colobus angolensis palliatus; assembly: GCF_000951035.1. Classification (NCBI taxonomy): domain Eukaryota; kingdom Metazoa; phylum Chordata; class Mammalia; order Primates; family Cercopithecidae; genus Colobus; species Colobus angolensis. The sequence goes on along the minus strand of NW_012119821.1, from coordinate 12,346,007 downwards.
AATGGTATTTCTAGTTCTAGATCCTTGAGGAATCACCACACTGTCTTCCACAATGGTTGAACTAGTTTACAGTCCCACCAACAGTGTAAAAGTGTTCCTATTTCTCCACATCCTCTCCAGCACCTGTTGTTTCCTGACTCTTTAATGATTGCCATTCTAGCTGGTGTGAGATGGTATCTCATTGTGGTTTTGATTTGCATTTCTCTGATGGCCAGTGATGATGAGCATCTTTTCATGTGTCTGTTGGCTGCATAAATGTCTTCTTTTCAGAAGAAGACATCTGTTCATGTCCTTTGCCCAGTTTTTGATGGGGTTGTTTGATTTTTTTCTTATAAAATTGTTTAAGTTCTTTGTAGATGCCCCAGAGCCACATTCTTAACTGCACATGCCTCAACTCCAGCAGCAGCTCAGACACCATGAAGAGCTAGGCTCCATTCCAATGCCAGAGCCACTTTAACTCTGCTCACACCTGTGACCCTGTTCTCTGCTTTACCAGCAAATATGCCCTGCATACTGTAGCAAGCAATGTACCAGTGGGGGTGCCTATGCCCTGGTCACCAATGCTATTACCACCCTAGGCTCTAGAGCCACAGTACCTCCATGTGTGCCCCAGCTTCAGGCCTCAGCTCTGTGGCTGCTTCACAGGCACCACTCATCAAATATTGGTGCCATCATGACTGCAAGTAGGCCCACAATGCCAAGAGGGATCCTCTCAGCCACAACTTCTCTAGTGGAAGGAACAGAGCTTGAAAAGACCTTTGCAGTCATTGCTGCCAAAGACCCAACAACTCTTGTCACCACTGTGGACATCCACAGCATTAGCCTCTGGGGATCGCTGCAATCTTTGTTAACACCAACCTCAGCTGACACAGCTGCAGGGACACTACACAGCTGTACCCTCACTGGTGCCAGGACCACTGCACTCTACCCAGAAAGCCCCTTTGTAGCTGTCCACCTATAGGGGAAAGCTTTTCCACAGCAAAACTAGCCCATAAAATCTGGAAGAGATGAGTAATCTACAAATACAAACACATCAACGTAAGGCACAAGAAACATGAAAAACCAAGGATTCATAAAACCACTTAAAAGAACATAGTATTTGCCCAATAGCTGACCCCTCAAAATGCAGGTATGGAAACTACCTGACAAAGATTCAAAATAATTGTTTTAAGGAACCTAGTGAACTTTAAGAAACTTTAGAGAAACAATCAATGAAATTTTAGAAACTTTAGAGATCTAGTCAATGAAATTAGGGAAACAATGAATGACCAAAATGGAAAATTTAACAGAGAGATTACAATTATAAAGAAAATGATAGAAATTCTGGAGCTGAAAAATATGCTAAATGAAATGGGAAATGCCATAGAAAGCATCAGCGGTAGAATTGATAAAGTAAAGAATCTGTGAACTCAAAGACAGGTTATCTGAAAATATAACATGAATGAAAGAAATTGAAGACACAAGTAAGTGGAAAGATATCCCATATTCATGGATTGGAAGAATTAATAATGTTAAAATGTCCATACCACCCAAAGCAATCGACACATTCAATGCAATGTCTGAAAATTCCAATGACATTTTTCACACACAAAAAAAATAAAACCCTCTAAATTCATATGGAACCACGAAAAATGCCAAATAGGTAAAGCAACCTTGAACAAAGAGAACAAACTAAAGGCATCTAATTTAAAAATCTACTATAAAATCATAATAATCAAAACAGCATGGTTCTGGCATAAAAGCATACATACAGATCAATGAAACAAGTACAGAGCCCAAAAACAAATTCACATGTTTATGGTCAACTGCTTTTCAACAAAGATGTCAAGCACACACAATGGAGAAAAGACAGCTCCTTCAACAAATGGTGCTGGGAAAAGTGGATATCCACTGCAAAAAAAAATAAAATTAGACAATTATCTCACATCATATACAAAAATCAACTCAAAACAGATTAAAGGCAACCTATGGGATAGGAGAAAATATTTGCAAGTCATACAAATGATAAGAGGTTACTGTCCAATATATGAGGACTCAATAGCAAGAAAACAAGCCAATTAAAAAATGGGCAAAGCTGGGTGCAGTGGTTCATGCCTATAATCCCAGCACTTTGGGAGGCTGAGGCAGGTGGATCACCTGAGGTCAGCACTTCAAAACCAGCCTGGTCAACATAGTGAAACTCCGTCTCTACTAAAAATACAAAAATTAGCCAGGCATGGTAGTGCCTGCCTGTAATCTCAGCTACTCAGGAGGCTGGGGCAGGAGACTCACTTGAACCTGGGAGGCAGAGGTTGCAGTGAGCCAAGATTGCACCATTGCACTCTAGTCTGGGTGACACAGCAAGACTCCATCTTAGGAAAAAAAAAGGGGGGGTGGGGGGCAAGGCCAGGCACAGTGGCTCAAGCCTGTAATCCCAGCACTTTGGGAGGCCAAGGCGGTCAGATCACCTGAGGTCAGGAGTTCGAGACCAGCCTTGCCATGATGGCAAAACCCCCTTTCTACTAAAAATACAAAAATTAGCCGAGCATGGTGGCATATGCCTATACTCCCAGCTACTTGGGAGGCTGAGGAGGGAGGATTGCTTGAACCTGGGAGGTGGAGGTTGCAGTGAGCCGAGATTATGTCACTGCACTCCAGCCTGGGCAACAGAGTAAGACTCTGTCTCAAAAA
>NW_012119821.1:12316918-12338980 GCF_000951035.1 Colobus angolensis palliatus | reverse complement strand
GAGGCAGGAGAATGGTGTGAACCCGGGAGGCGGAGCTTGCAGTGAGCTGAGATGGCGTCACTGCACTCCAGCCTGGACGACAGAGTGAGACTCTGTCTCAAAAAAAAAAAAGAAGATAATCCTGTCTTTTGCAACAACACATGGATGAACCTGGAGAGAACATTATGTTAAGGGAAATAAGCCAGACTCAGAAAGACAAATACCATATGATCTCACTTACATATTGAATCTAAGAAAAAATTGAACTTGTAGAAACAGAGAGTAAAATGGATCGCCAGAGGCTAGGGGGTGGGGGCAATGGGGAGCTGTCGGTCAAAGAACACAAAATTTCAGTTAGACCAAAGGAGTAAGTTCAAGAGATCTACTGTACCTCATGGTGAATATAGTTAGTAGCAATATATTATATACTTGAAAATTGCTAAGACAGTAGATTTTAAGTGTTCTCCCCGCACACACACACAAAATGATAAAATGAAAAGTGTGTGAGGTAATGCATATGTTAAATAGCTTCATTTAGCCATTCCACAATGTATATCAAATCATGTTGTACATCATAAATATACACAATTTTTACTTGTCAATTTAAAACATAAATGTTTTAAAAAGACGCCGATGACAAACTGTTTAGAAAAACAAAGAACCAAAAGTTTTATGTTTAAATAATGATAAACAATTTGTTTATATTCTGTACCTTATAATCAGGTTCATAGACTAGCCAATCCTAATATTTTATTTAAAAGAGATATTAGAACAGGAATTATATCTGAATCTATCAGTCAAAATTCCAGCAAGACTTAGGCCAGGAAGCTAGAGAAGAGGGAGAAGAGGGAGGAAGAGTATTATAGTGCCCCACACAAGAGGGAAGCCAACTGAGAAATGTAATTTGTGACCTTCCTGCTTTCAGTTCCATAATTACACGGGTGTCTTAGTCCATTTTGTGTTTCTGCAACAGAATATCTGAGACTGGGTAATTTATAAAGAAAATAGGTTAATAGCCTTCTGAAGGCTAAGACCAGAAAGCACAGCACTGGCATCTGCATAGCTTCTGGTGAGGGCCTCATGCTGCATCACAACATGGCAGAGAAGCAGAAGAGGAGAAGGTGTGTGCAAAGAGAGGGCAAAGCACAAAAGGCAAACTCACTTCATAACAACCCACTCTGGTGGGAACTAATACATTCCCATAAGAATTAACCCAATACTGCAAGACATGCATTAATCCCTTCATGTGGGCAGATCCGCCATGACCGAAACACCTCTTAGAGGCCCCACCACCCCTAAATAGCATTACACTGACAATTACATTTCAACATGAGTTTTGGCAGAGATGAATCGCATCCACATCCTAGCAATGGGATGCTCTAGGCAAAGAGCTTTGGGTGTGAATGGCTGCAGGTCAAAATCTATTGCTATTATTCATACTGGTTTTCAAATGTAAAGAAAATAAACTAAAAACAATACATAAAAAATGTATTTCAAAACACTCACTCTACTTTTAGATGTTAGTAAATTTATAAATGTTTCCTGGCATTTTGGGTACCAATAATACAAAAGAGAAATTATTGAATTAGTATGTATATTGTTAGATCCATACATGTATCTATTTGGTGTGCATGTATGTATGTATATCTATATGTACATATCACACAAAAACATACACAGGCAAACCTAATGCTTCTCATTTGTCTCTGAAGAGTGTGAAAGAAATATGGCTACAATCAAAGTATATGGTATGTGCTAATCTTTTTGTAAACATTATCTAATTTATATAGGTTGAAATATGTATGAGCCTTTGGTTTGGCCATGCAATTCTGAGGAGCTGCCATTGAGAATATAATTTTTATGGATTAATGCATAATTTATATGTCTTTAAGTATAGTATTAGCACTTCAGATTGACATTTTTTCCCAAAACAATTGTATATATAAACTCTTCCTAAGCATATGTCAATTACCCATCTGCCTTTTGGAGTCTTTCAAAAATTAAAAGAAATTTAGTTTAATGCTTTGCTTTATCTTATAGAGAAACATTTCTAATATCCAAAGTAGAAATTTCATAAGGGAAAAAGTCTTACTGTGGATTTCCAACTCTAGTGTAAAAATTTTAAAGAACATTCTAATTTCCTGGAAGATCATTTTACCCCCTGCAAACTCAACTATTTATAACACATTACCAATATCCTATGTGAGATTTAAGAGTGTTCTGGAAAAAATGTATGTGAACAAAGATTGCTGTATATCAAGTGTATAAAATAGGGATAGAGTTATATTCATTCTCAGCCTACTTTCTCTTAACTAACTCTCCTATTAATCAACATTCCTTCTTCTCCCTATAAAATGCTACATATTTGCTTTCTGTAAAGTATAATGAAAATCTACCATGGTGGTTTTCAAAGAGTGATCCCTGGGCCAGCAGCATCAGCATCACCTGAAAACTTGTGAGAAATGCAAATTCTCAGATCCGACTCCAGATCTATTGAACCTAAAACTCTGGGGATAAAGCTAAGAAATCCAGATGCCAACATTTATGAATCACTTATCTGGAAAGATTCTACTTGCACATTGTCTATACACTCTCACCTCACTTGAAAGAAACAAAAACTGAAACTATAGATCATTAATTTATAAGTATGTGCAAGAAAAACTATGCTGTATTTCTCAATAGGTAGAATAGCCCTTATCCCTTCATAAAAAGACTGATGGATGGATGTGTAATGTGTATGTACCATTTTTCACGTTTTACTACCTTGGTAGTATTTTTGACTAACTAACCACTGCCAGGGTTCTCCCTATATAAAAGTAGACAATAGAGAGATGATAGATGGTAGGTAGATCAATAGGCAGGTAGGTAGATAGATAGATAGATACATAGATACATAGATAGATAGATAGAACTCTGTGCGTGTGTGTGTGTGCGCGCACATGAGTGAAGTAAGGGTATGAGCACACCTCTGAAAATCCCTTAAGATGCACAGAGAAGCATTTGCTTTTTTAAATGTCTATATTTGAAGTATATCTTGGGAAATGAAATAAAGAAATGTGATGCTGAGAACTAAGAAAAAACAATCAGGCCGGGCGCGGTGGCTCAAGCCTGTAATCCCAGCACTTTGGGAGGCCGAGACGGGCGGATCACAAGGTCAGGAGATCGAGACCATCCTGGCTAACATGGTGAAACCCCATCTCTATTAAAAAAGGTACAAAAAACTAGCTGGGCGTGGTGGCGGGTGCCTGTAGTCCCAGCTACTCGGGAGGCTGAGGTAGGAGAATGGCTTGAACCTGGGAGGCGGAGCTTGCAGTGAGCTGAGATCCGGCCACTGCACTCCAGCCTGGGCGACAGAGTGAGACTCCGCCTAAAAAAAAAAAAAAAATAGAAAAAACAATCTGTCAATTTGGGGGCCTTGGGGTACAGAGGAGCTGGGAGAGCTGCCCCATGAGGTACCAGAGAGAGGAAGAACTCCCACCTGGGCAGAAAAGATAGCCCCTATACCTTGCCCCTTAGGTCAACCTCCTGGCTATTTCTACCTGGAATCAGGGCTATACCTAGTTGACTGAAGAAAAACTTTGAGCAGACTAGTCTAGATGACAACTTGTATTAGTCCGTTCTCATGCTGCTATAAAGAGCAGCCTGAAACTGGGTAATTTGTAAGGGAAAGACATTTAATTGACTCACAGTTTCACATAACTAGAGAGACCTCAGGAAACTTACAATCATAGTGGAAGGGAAAGTAGGCACATGCTTCTTGACATAGTGGCAGGTGAGACAGAAGTGCGAGCAAAGGGGGAAAAGCTCCTCATAAGACCATCAGATCTCGTGAGAATTCACTCACTATCATGAGAACAGCATGGGGGTAACCATCCCCATGATCCAATCACCTCCCACCAGGTCCCTCCCATGACACAGGGATTATGGGAACTACAATTCAAGATGAGATTTGGGTGGGGACACGTCCAAACCATATCACAACTGCTCCATGGACACTTCCATCTGAGGGTACTTTAGCGACTGTCCTTGCTGGCTTGGCTGGCCCAGGCCTGCCAAGCATGTGTGTGGGATGTTTTCCCTTGCCAATGCCTAGTGAGATGCCACCACAACTCGTGTGAATCCCCTGGAGACCCTCCATCACCATCACCTTCCCTTCTCTATGTCTGCAAGAAAAACAAAGGAGATGTGAGTAGTATTGCCCCTCAAGGAATCACAAGCCTCTCTGTGTGTGTTTCTTCTCTACCTCTCATCTCATCTTTACCTGTTTTAGGGATCAAGAACCCCTGCTATAGAGACAAGCTAAAATCTTCTACTGTTGGACTGAAATCCTCTTCTACAGCAAATGGATATGCAATTTAGTAATTCAGAATTCAGTATGTTCTCCACAACACACTTACATTTTAAAATATAGTGAAGTCAACAGAACAAATGAGAAACAAGAAGACTTTTCTTCAAGTGAATGTAGACTCACTCTCTCCAAAACTAAACCTGAAGCTTTGTGTTAAGGGTTATGGGGGAGGGAGTAGGGCAGGCTGGAGAAGGGAAGTAATAGTATTTATTACCAAATGGCTACTCTTTAAAGCTCTCTGCCTTTGGGCTTTTTTTTTTTTTTAATCTTAAATACATTCCCTTCCAAACAACTGTAAGTGATTACACATTATTGCTTCAAAGATACCCTAACATTATTTAGTAGTTGGTTTTAGGAAAAAGCAAAAGGAAACTGTTTCTGCTACTACTGAGTGATAGTTCAACACTATTTAACTGGGGTTTAGGGAAAAAAGCCTTTTAATGACCCAGGTGTCAATCTAGTCCTCTCACATCCGGTTTCCTGTGTCACTTTCCCTCCCTTCCCTAGCAATATAAGAAGCAGAAAAATATGAGTCTGAGGTATGAAATTTATGTCCTGCAGGATACAGTTTGGTTTAAACTGGGCAATTGATCACAGATCTAGGATTTGGCAATGTTCCTCTTTGCAGACTAGTTGCACAGCTACACAGTGGTGGGAAGGGAACAATAATTATCACCTTGCTGGTTTTGACTTACCTTTGCCCGCAAATGGATATAAAGCTGGATTTCTTGGCAGAAAATGGCCACACAGAGGAAATGAACTGTAAGGGTTATGACTGGAAAGAAGACAAGGAAGGGTAGAATAAGGAAAATATAAGTTTCATGGGAAAAATCATATGCTGCATTTGTGTCATCAAATCTTGAGATTCAATATCCAAAAGAACTGAAAACAAGAACCCAAACAGATACTTGTACACCCATGTTCATAGCAGCACTATTATAATAGCCAAATGATGGGAGCAAACCAAATGTCCATCAACAGGTGAATGGATAAACAAAATGCAGTATATACATATAATGGAATACTATTCAGCCTTAAAAAGGAATGAAATTCTGACACAGCCTGAAAACATTATTGTTATGCCAAGTAAATAAACCAGTCACAAAAGAATCAACATTGTACGATCCCACTTATATATCTAGAATAGTCAAGTTCACAGAGACAAAAAGTGGAATTGTGATTACCAGACGCTGGGAGGAAAGAATGGGGAGTGTTATGATTTGAGATTTTAAAAAAGCTCTGGAAATAACAGTGATAGTTGCACATGTAGGAGAGAACAAAAATATCCTTTTAGGTTCTCTGACTGGGACCCTGTAAATTAGATTAACGAAAGACAGATTAACAAGAAAAAATACATAAAAATTTATTTAATGTAAGTTTTATGTGACCAAGGAATCTTCATAAGGAAATGAAGACAAAGCAACAGTTAAGCCTGTGCATTTTTCTACCAGATTTGATGAAGAGTAAAAAGTCATGGAAAAATACAACAGGACAAAGGCTATGAGCTAAGGGTAGTAATCTGGCGAAAATAACAAGCCCTCTTCATTCAGATTCCTCTCCACATCCCTCCATCTACAGAGGTAGGGAGGCTCTTTTCCTCAAGGGCACCTCTCACATGAGGGTCTTGGGATCTGCTTCAAGGGAGAAGTGGGAGGTCAGAGAGTCCTTCCAGCACCTGCTATTTCTCAAATTCCTTCAGTTTAAAATACTCAATATGCCAAAGTGCCATATTGTGGGGCAGCGTGTTCTGAACCACATCATCCAACATTGTGAATGCTCCTAATGCCACTGAATTGTATACTTACAATGGTAAAGTTTATGTTGTATGTGTTTTATCATGATTTTTAAAATGAAAAAAAAATTATTGAGATGTATGAAGGCCCACAGAATGGGCATCCAGTGAATGTCAAAAGTCTATGATATTATTGTTCTTAAATGGAATAAAAAACCAGAATGAACAATCAAACAGGTATACACAAAATTCTTTAAGAAATCGGATTGAATCTCAATTTTTAAAAGTAATCTCACAATACAGAATGTTAACTAAAAGTCTGAAACCTGAAAAAGCATTAATAAAAATTGTAGGGGAGGAGAAAAACATCTTTGTCTTTTACCCATTTTAGGTCCATTGGCTGGGGCCCCTGGAACAAAAGACAGAAAGAGAGAACCACAGAAATGTGTATGTTTTGCGTGACACTGGAGCCTTCAATAGGAAATGAAGACCCAAAGAAGTGGTTAAAAGTGGGTTGTTTTATGCTAGGCTTGATGAAGAGTAGACAGTCAGGGCGAAATATGACAGCATAAAATGGGCATGTGCTAATTATAATAAACTAGGGGAAATGACAAGGCCTGTCCATTCAGATTCCTTTCAGCATCCCTGTGTCTTTGGAGATATGGATGCTCCTTTCCTCCAGGTATAAGGAGGGCACCTCTCACATGACCTGCTTCAGGGAAAGTCAGAAAATCCTTCCAGCATAGAGCATTTCTCACATTCTTTCAGCTTAAAATATTCAATATGCCAAAGTGCCATATTTTGGGTTAGTGTGCCCTGAACCTAATCGATATTATAGAACAAAGTTATTCTAAACTCACAATAAGTGGAAGGATTGTCACTATCAAATTATATATGAGTACTGGGATGGATATCAAAGTTTTTTTTTTTTTTTTTTTTTTTTTTGAGTCGGAGTCTCGCTCTGTCGCCCAAGCTGGAGTGCTGTGGCCGGATCTCAGCTCACTGCAAGCTCTGCCTCCTGGGTTCACGCCATTCTCCTGCCTCAGCCTCCCGAGTAGCTGGGACTACAGGCGCCGCCACCTCGCCCGGCTAGTTTTTTGTAGTTTTTAGTAGAGACGGGGTTTCACCGTGTTAGCCAGGATGGTCTCGATCTCCTGACCTCGTGATCCGCCCGTCTCGGCCTCCCAAAGTGCTGGGATTACAGGCTTGAGCCACCGCGCCCGGCCACGATATCAAAGTTTAATAAACTAATTATGTTGATGAATTTTAAAGGAGATGACGAGAACAAAAACGTTAACAAAAAAAAGAGTGACCAAAAAAAAAAAAAGCATAGAGTATGGCCAGCTCTGCAGGGGAAGGAGAAGAGAGAAGCGAGAGCAGCAGCTGAGTGGTCTGAGATGACAACTGTTGGAAAAGCTAAAAATAGAGACTTTAATCTGGGATGAAAGTAACTGTGTGCAAAACTTGATAGCGATTCATGAAGTCTCATTCTATGGGGTTCTTTGCTCTCATTATCAGTGAGGAATATTGAGATGGGAGAGTTCCCTTGACCCCCTAACGAGACTTGCAACAGGGGTGTCTCCTTTGCTTGGCCGCTGGGCTCAAACCCCTTATGGGAGGGGGAGCATGCAGGTTGGCAGGTGCAGGAGCAAGGAACAAAACTGGTACTGGCCCATGGCAGCATCTAGGAGTTGCTAGTGACCTCTAGAGCCCCAGAGGGCATGTCTTACAATGATCTTTTAGCATTTGCCATCCACAGATGGCTAAGTGTTAAACCAGGTCAGTGGAAGGTCAGGGTGATAGGCTTTTACGCCCCGCCCTCTTGGTACCTGGGTTCTTGTCCAGCATCCAGGAAGAACCAAGTCACACAGACTTGAAGGATAATGAATGTGGAGATTTTATTGAGCAGTGGAAGTGGCTCTTAGCAGGATGGGGAGCTGGAAAGGGAATGGAGTGGGAAGATAATCTTACCCTGGAGTTCAGCTGGAGACAGCCAAACTCCTCTCTGACTATAGTCTCCAACGTCCAGCTGCCTCTTCTCTTCTCTCCTTCTCTGCCACACCACTCTGCTCCTCTGCCAGGGGAGCGTGGGGTTTTTAAGGGCACAGGATGTGGGAGTGGCAGCCCAAAAGGTAATATTTGGGCAGAAAAACAGGGATGTGAAGTTCTCATTTAGGGAGGTGGGTCCAGGCTTCAGGGTAGAATCCTTGCCAGAAGCCCCGCCCTTTTCTACCTAGTATTTCCCTGCCTCCTGTCCATATCAATATCAATCATAATGGGAAAGAAAAGTTGCCGGGCGCAGTGGCTCACACCTGTAATCCCAGCTCTCAGGGAGGCAGAGGCGGGAGGATAGCTTGAGCCCAGGAGTTCGAGACCTGCCTGGGTAATATAGCGAGACCCCATTCTCCACAAAAAGGAAAAAAAAAAAAAAAAGACAAGTTGAGATAGAGTGTCAGGGAAAATTGTTTTGGCCAAAAATCTTTGATACGTTCAATAGAGGATGTGGGACAGAAAGGTATGATCCCTTTCCTCATGAATCATAAGGGTCATGGCCAACACTCCTATAACAAAAGACAGTACATATATACCATGGAATACTACACAGCCATAAGAAAGAAAAAAATCATGTCTTTTTTTCATGGATACAGCTGAAGACCATTATCCTATGTGAATTAACGAATTAACACAGGAACAGAAAAACAAATACCGCCTGTTCTCACAAGTAGGAGCTAAACATTGAGTATACACAGACACAAAGAAGGGAACAATAGACACTAAGGACTACTAGAAGGAGAAGAGAAGGGGGTGTGGGCTGAAAAAGTACCTATTGGGTACTATGCTCACTGCCTGGGTGACAAGACCATCTGTACCTCAAATCTCAGCATCACACAATATACCCATGTAACAAATCTGCACATATACCCTCTGAAACAAAAAAAAAGGTGGGGAGTGGGGGCAGGTTAACAAGAAAAAGGCATAACAGGCCGGGCGCAGTGGCTCACACCTGCAATCCCAGCACTTTGGGAGGCCAAGGCGGGCGGATCATGAGATCAGGAGATCGAGACCATCCTGGCTAACACGGTGAAACCCCGTCTCTACTAAAAATACCAAAAATTTAGCCAGGTGTGGTGGTGAGCCCCTTTATTCCCAGCTACTCAGGAGTAAGGCAGGAGAATGGTGTGAACCCGAGAGGCAAGGCTTGCAGTGAGCTGAGATTGTGCCACTGCACTCTAGCCTGAGTGACAGAGCGAGACTCCGTCTCAAAAAAGAAAAAAAAAGGGAAAAGCATAACAAAGTTACTTAATCAAGTTTTACATGACAAAGATTCAGTCTTCATATCTCAAATTTTGAGACAGAAGGACTCAAAGACTGAGGGAAAATTGTCTGTTTTTATGCTTAGATTCAATGAAGAATAGACAGCCATGCAGAAATGTGACAGGACAAAGGGGATGATCTAGTGGTAATAGACTGTAGGGGTGAAAACCAGCAATCCATGCCTGTTCCAATTCACCTTGGCGCCTCTATGTGGCATTCCTTCCTCCTGGCTACAGGGAAGGTCTCCTTTGGAATGAGGGTCTTTTTTATGGCTTTTTTTTGGGGAGAGGAGTTCTAGTTTCTATAACCTGCCTTGAAGAAGAGAAATTCTAGACTCTATAACTTGTTTTGGAGGAGAAAGAGAGGGAGAGGACGAGGGAACAGGAGAAGGTCAGAGAGATTTTGCTTCTGAAGCAGCTTCTAAGGCCTTCTGATCTCTAGTTCAAAGTGCTCAGCAATGCCAAAACACCATGTTTTGGGGTGTTGCTTTCTGAGCCCCAACAAGGAGATATGAGAACAGGTACTGGCAAGAGTTGCGGCAGGAAGCTGCCCACACAGGGGCAAAGGTTTGGACAAGTTTTGAAGGGGAGAAATAGACAATTTCCGGCACCTATGCAGAGCAAAATGCAGCAGCATTTGGCACGAAGAGCCAGGTAGGAAATGTAGAAGGAAAGATAATTGAAAGACAACAGTGAGTCAATGAGGCTTTAATCTGACAGCCAGAAGGAAAAGGTGATGAAAATAGAAGACAGTTACAACCAAAGCAAAAGTATTAAGTTACTATTTAATTATTAATTTAGCAGTACGTTAAATGCAACGACCTAAATCTCTGTAAGGTTTTTTTTTTGGTTTTGTTGTTGTTTTTTGAGACAGGCTCTCATTCTATTGCCCAAGCTAGAGTGCAGTGGTGTGATCACAGTTGACTGCAACCTCGAACTGCTGAGCTCAAGCAATCCTCTGCCTCAGCCTGAGTGGCTGGGACCACAGGCATGTGCCACCAAGCCTGGCTAAGTTTGTTAAAAAATATGTTTTAAAGATGAGGATTTCTCCATGTTGTCCAGGCTGGTCTCAAACTCCTGGATTCAACCCATCCTCCTGCCTCAGCCTCTCAAAGTGCTGTGATTACAGGTGTGAGCCACCACACCTGGCCATTTCTATAAGTTATAAAGGTGTAAACAGCAAAGACAAGGAAATAAGTTGAAACTCCCAAAACTCTTCTTTCAAAGGAAATGTCTTATCCAACCACACACACCAACACGTTTATGCTATTTGTTGAGTGTTTTTTGTTTTCCTTAAAGCTTTGGAGGATTTTATTGAAATCTTCACTCATGACTTTGAACCATATCTGAGGCCCCTTTGTATGTGCCCTGGTGTGGAAAAGCCTCCTGTACTGCAGGGTTCTGAATAAATAATGAGACACACACCATGTCTATGCTTTTGTGTTACTCACCATAATAAAAACAGCGTGCTTGGTGCACCAAATAAATAATGTGTTGAGATGTTACATTACACCAAATAAATCGATAAAAACAAATGTCTTTCAGCACAATAATTTTGTCTCAAACTCTAACCACGTAACAGAAAATAGATTTCCTGTGTTCCTGAGCATGGATTGTAAACAGCACTATACCAGTAGTCTCTGTTTATTGTTTTGTGTAAGTTCAGAGGGAGAGCGGATTGTTTACTAGAACGAAATCCTTCAAAAAGAAAAAAAAAGATTCTTATCTTTCATTTAGGTTAATAACATACTACACATATTTGTCAATCAAATTAGAATTACTGTCAGCCTATAATGCATTTTAGTTTAGCCAATATCAGTCAGTCCTGATTTATTTGCTTAATACAAATCTAATTGAGTTTCAGGCTGCTCTTCTCCTTTCAGCTGTTAACCGACCAAGTACATCTTTAATTTCCAAGACCGATGGTGTGGCAGCAGTTGAGAGGAAGAGCGATTTGCATAAGGCCCCAGAAGGGTGCCAAAACTCTTCACGCTTTAAACAACAGCCTTTATTATTCTGTAAGTGGATGTGTTGAATTTTCATGCTTTTGTTTCCAGTTCAGTCCTGACAGAAAAGAATAAAGTAGATTTTGCCAGCACCCCTGCTGTGCCCTGGGGGAGAAATTCAATGTGCCTCATTTGTCTTAATTGGAGAACCGCCCTCAGCACCAGCTTTTTCTATGAATACATTAGCATAACAGACAGAAAATTCAAGCCCACTTTTGTAGAAACAGTCTCCCTCACACACCCACCTCCCATTTTTAAGACTAATAGAAACTGCAAGAGGGGAGAAGTGTTTCATCTCCTGAATTTCTTATAGTTGCTGTTGTAAAATTCTCTGTACAGGAAAGATGCATCAAGCCTATTTTATCTCTGCACTGTTATTAGAGCCAGTCGTGGAAAATGTGATAAATATCATCCATGACAGAGAGCTGAAAGCTTCTCTTTATTCTTCATAATGTGCTAATCCTATATACTTGTTCGTTGACTGGTTATGCTGCTTTTTCAGAGGGGAGAGTAGGTTTTATATAGAGATGAATGTGTAGCAGCTATGAATGAATCTAGAAGAAAAAAAAGAAAAATTCTCACCGAGATGAATTTATTAACACTAAAACAAACGCAATTATCTCAGTCGAAGCAAGATTTTAAACCCTGTGCCAATTCATTGGAGAAATACTAAATTCATCTTCACGTTTTTCATATTACAAAAGGGCTCTAGGTCTGGACAAACAACCTGTGCTGTGTAAATCATTTCCCTAATCCAGGCTCTTTCAGTATCAGATTGAACTGATGGAATTTAAAGGTAGGTATTTCAAAAGAAATATTTCGTCTACGTGTTCCCAAGACTGGTATTAATTCTTTTATCACATCTGCTCAACCTGCTTGCCATTGCCAGCATGTGAAAGGGAAAAGGAAAGCATGGGGAAAGATGTAATTTCTTAATAAAACATGGTGTACACATTCTCTTGGAAAGATGGCTGCCTTTCGAAAAACAATGAATCCATATTTTGTCTTGATTTTTTCTCCAGCAGGCCTAATTTACCACGTCAGTCACACACTGCTCTCACTAGATGCCTTCTAGGGATTTTAAATAAGGTTTTGTTGTTGTTGTTGTTGTTAAGAGCTTGTTTTGTTTTGAATTATTCGTATGCCCATTTAAAAACTAAATACCTTTTGGGTCAGGTCCTTGTGGGTAAATGGAAAGAAAAATCATTTTGGAATAATAATTTTGAGATACAGAAGCTTCTGCAGCCTAGAGAGAAGCAAACAGTTCTTCCTTCTGTGTAAATCCTCATTGTGTCACCCATTTCAAATGTCTGGTAATACTAATGGAAAGCCTGAAGGCAAGGCTGAGGGACTGTCAGGCTCCCATCCCCCTCCCTCTTTCCATCCCTCACTTTCCACTCACTCAGCCCCAATAAACATTCCAAGAGGCTATGGTGACTTGGTCAGTATTAGTGACTAGGAAGTAAACATTTGCTTTCTAGCATAAGTGAATCTAAAAAATAATTATTTGACTTGATTTGTTCTGCAAGCGGATGTCAGCTTTTCACCTTGCTAATGGTTTCATTTACATTGTAAAACTGACAAGCAGTTTACCCAGTTTATCAGATAATTTCTGCGCCTCCTTAAACAAGCATTCTAGCCACTCTGAGTTCTTCCCTGAATCCTCCTCCCCACACTCTCCCTGTAACACACCTTGATGTCTTGTCTGGGATCTGAACTCACATCTATTTCGCCTGGCTAAGCCTGTTCTGCACGTCAGTTAGAGAGACGGTCCCCTGTGAACACTTGAGGCTCGATTCCATACTATTTTATGTATTTTTTCTTTCCTTTTTTTCTTTGAGAGAGGATCTCACTCTGTCACCCAGGCTGGAGTGCATGTGGCAAACATGGCTCACTGTAACGTTCGCTTCCCAGGCTCAAAGGATCCTCCCACCTCAGCACCTCAAGTATCTGGGACTACAAGCGCATGCCATGACGCCTGGCTAATTTTTGTATTTTTTGGAGAGATGGGGTTTCCGCTATGTTGCCCAGGCTCTTCTCAAACTTGTGGGCTCAAGTGATGCTCCCACCTTGGCCTCCCAAAGTGCTGAGATTACAGGCATGGGCCACCGTGTCCCACCTATATCCCATACGATTATATTTCTTTAAAAAACTAAATACATATCTTCCAAATTTCATATTCTTATCCACTTTCTCATCCTATCACCTTTCAAAAATTCCTATGAATGTTCAAAACTTATGAGAAATGGGATGAGACGTAGAATTGGAGACTGAAAGCTTTTCTTGGGAAGTAGTTGTTATTGTTCCTAAACATATTTTGCTTTTAAAGATGGTTCTTTGACATAAGCTTTCCATTTGTGAAGAAAAAAGATTGTACCTAACATTTGCTATTGTGAGAGTAATATGTGTTCATTGCATTAAAATGAGAAAATTCCAAAACTCATTTTTAAAAAGGGATAAGAGCCACTCATATTTCTTTGTTGGTTTTTGCTTTTTTGTTTTTTGTGAGACAGGATCTCTCTCTGTTGCACAGGATGGAGTGCAGCAGTGCACTCCATTACAGCTCACTGCAGCCTCAAACTCCTGGGCTCAAGTGATCCTCCTGCCTCAGCCTCCTCAGTAGCTGGGACTATAGGTGTGCACTACCACACCTGGCTAATTTTTAATTTTTTTGTAGAGACAAGGTCTCAGTATGTTGCCCTGGCTGCTCTCAAACTCCTGGGCTCAAGAAATCACCTTGCCTCAGCTTCTCCAAATGCTAAGATTGCAGGCATGAGCCACTGCACCTGCTCATGTTTCTTTACATTGCTCCAGTTTCTGAGAAAGACCTCACATTTATCATTGACATAACAGGCAAATTGGTATTTCAAAATGTGCTAATGACAAAGACTACCTCCTTGGTCAAGTGTGGCTCCTTTTGAGCTCTATTTTTCAATTAGGCCCTGTCGTTGGGCATGCCCTCAGGAGCCCAGTTTTAGCAAGAATTCTATCAAGTCAGTTCAGCCAGAATCTTTCACCCTTGATATCTGATAACCCTCTATAATCTAACCAAATTCCTCATCCCCCATCATCTTCCAGATGGTGTCTGATCACCCTGGCCTGACTTCAGCAAGAATCCTATTAGAGCAGTTTAGCAAAAATTACCTTACCCTCATAATAATTTTCTATACAGAACCCCTTCCTCCCCCACCTCTACTCTTTGGCTGTAAATTCCCACTCAGTTTTGTTGTATTTGGAGTTGAAGCCAATCTCATTTCCCCACTGTAAAACCCAATAGCAATAAGTCCCTACATCTATTGCAGTGGTCCTGACTAAAGGCTCCCTTATTGTTTTAACAAGAGTCATAATACTTTTTCCTTTAGCACTGTTAAAAAAAAAACTTTAGACAAAATACATTTAACATAGTTTATTTGAGCATTAAGGATTTATCAATCAGACACCACTCAAACCTGAAAGAGGTTCAGAGAGCTCTGCTTTAGCAACATGAGTGGCAGCATTTTATAGGCTGAACCTAGAGGCACAGTAAACAAATTACTTGATTGGCTACAGGTAGGCATTTGCCTTATTTGGAATCCTAGTTAGAGGTTAGTTGGCAGTTTTTGACTGGTTAGCTTTAAGTTTCATTTACTGTTTACACTGAATTGGGTTTTGGTTTGCTTACCTAGGAACCCAAGGTACAGAAGGCATCTCAGCCTAACGGCCTTCCAATTAACAATACACCAGGTACAGTGGCTCACGCCTGTAGCCCCAGCACTTTTGGAGGCCAAAGCAGGAGGATCACTTGAGCCCAGGAGTTTGAGACCAGTCTGGGCAGTATGGTGAAACCCTGTCTTTCCAAAAAAAATACAGAAATTAGACAGGCATTGTGGTGCACGCCTGTAGTCCCGGCTACTCTAGAGACAGAGGTGGAAGGATCACTTGAGCCTGGAAGGTCGAGGCTGCAGTGAACTATGATCACGCTACTACACTCCAGCCTGGGTGACAGAGTGAGACCCTTCCTCAAAAACAAACAAATTTAAAAAACTAACACTAATATGGTCCTTTTTTCTTGCTCACCCCCATTGTCAATTTGGACCAACTCTCCTAGGTTAAGAGATGCTCTTTCAAAAGACAAATCTGATGTTAACCTGGACAAAGTTAAGGAGAACTGCTTTGTAATGATTAATCCATTATTTTTTTGTTCCACCACTCTCTGAAAATCTATTTTCCCCACAAAAACTGAGCATTTGTAGTAAAGGCTGTTGAAACTCAGGCATAGGTATTTGGGAAGGAACAGCAGGTTAGCCAGGAAGTACAGATGGATGGAACATTAACTTTCTTCGTAGCCACAAAATATAAACTTGTCTTAAAGACCTGAAGTGAAAATAATCCTAATGGCTTCACATGGCATATTTTTGTGGGCATTATATGGGGTCAAGTGGGTAACTTGAGGAGACAGGTTTTGACATGCCATGTCTCCCAGAACAAACCCTGGGATTCTTTTATGAATCTATACTTTTGAAGAGTAAAATTTCAAAAGTCATATAAATATTAGTAGGGAAAAATCTAGAGTAATTGTCTTTGGAACGCACTCTTTCAGCTATAAGACTTACTTAGTTTATACAAGTTTCTTACGTGGTCAACACACAAAAACCAAATGATACTAAGAGTAGACCCACTAGTAGGACCAGGGTTTAAGGTAAAAATTTTCCTAAATTTAAACAAACAGTTCAAATAACACTGACTTAAATTCCACGGGATAATTATTTCTGTTAAAGCTACAAAGAAAGAGACATGTAAGTGCTAATTTAACATCAACAAATTAACAATAAGACGCAGCACTTCCTGTAGTAACTGGCGTAATGAAGTAGTGAGGGGGCAACACTTACATTCTCACCTTAGAGAATCTGAAACAAATTAGGCAAATGGGAAACTCTTGTTTATTTAGGGAACACCCTCACCATTACTTTTTTCTTGTTTTAAACTTCTTTGGAACTTATTGGTTGAATATTTGCTTTTTGGTTGACGATGTCTTTGCATCTAATTCTAAAGACAAATCTAATGGAAGCTGGGAGAGTCACTTTAAAGTAACCTCTGCTTTATCTGTTGGTGAGGTTCAGAACATGATGCCCCCAAATTTGGTAACTTGACATACTGCATATTCTAAACAGAATTTGAGAAATGGCAGGTGTTGAAAGGACTGACCTCCCTCTTCTCCCTGAAGCAGATCACCAAACCCTCCTGTGAGAGGAGCCCTCCCTGTACTCATAGAAAAGGAGCACTCCTATCTCTGAAGATGAAGGGATGCCACAAGGAAAGTAATGAACAGACCTTGCTAAGTTTCTTCCAGGTTACTACCCTTAGCCCAAAAGCTTTTGCCCTGTCATGTTTTTCCATGACTTTCTACTCATCAAATCTAGTATAAAAATGAGAAGGCTTAACGGTTTCTTCAAGTCTTCATTTCCTTATAAAGACCCCTGTGTCACACAAAACTTACATTAAATACACTTATTTCTCATGTTAATCTGTCTTTTGTTAGTCAAATTTACAGGGCCATACTTAGGAGGTAGGGGGAAAGGTTTTTTTCCCTTCCCTGTACTGTCAACATTTTCCAGTGATGTATCTGTTCTCTAAAATGAGAAGGTGGCCGCGCGGTGGCTCACACCTGTAATCCCAGCACTTTGGGAGGCTCAGGCAGGCAGATCACCTGAGGTCAGGAGTTTGAGACCAGCCTGGCCAACATAATGAAACTCCATCTCTACAACAAAAAAAAAAGTACAAAAATTAGCTGGGCATCGTGGCTGCAGTCCCAGCTGCTATAGTCCCAGCTACTCGGGAGACTGAGGCAGGAGACTCATTTGAACCTGGGAGGCAGAGGTTGCAGTGAGCTGAGATCGAGCCACTGCACTTGACACAGGTCAACAGAGCAAGAATCCATACCAATAAATAAATAATAAAATGAGAAGGAACATCAGGAATGAATGGTTTTTAAGTAATTGTCTCCTTTAGGTGTTAACCTATAAAAGGAAGACAACACACCTGTGTGAGGCATGCAATTGTGCAGTGTTTTCCATCTGGAAAACAAACCTGTTCCCTGTGAGAAGGTGTTACACGTTTTTTCCTTAGTTTAGCTAGAGACGAGGTTCTCGTCCATACCACGGCAATGAAAATGTAGGCTCGCAGATGGTTTAAAGGGTGGGTAAAGCAGGGTTTTATTGGGTGAAATAGGGGGCAAAAGGGGGAAACGGGGGTCCTCCGTAAGTCCACAGTCCCCTGCTACTGCACTTCCCGCTGGAGGTTCAAATCCCAGGTTCTACACAGGAAGAGGTGGGGCCAGGCTCCTCCCCACTGCAAAGGGCCCAAACTTTCTGGCTTTTTTTTTTTTTTTTTTTGAGACGGAGTCTTGCTCTGTCGCCCGGGCTGGAGTGCAGTGGCCGGATCTCAGCTCACTGCAAGCTCCGCCTCCAGGGTTTACGCCATTCTCCTGCCTCAGCCTCCCGAGTAGCTGGGACTACAGGCGCCCGCCACCTCGCCCGGCTAGTTTTTTTGTATTTTTTAGTAGAGACGGAGTTTCACCGTGTTAGCCAGGATGGTCTCGATCTCCTGACCTCGTGATCCGCCCGTCGCGGCCTCCCAAAGTGCTGGGATTACAGGCTTGAGCCACCGCGCCCGGCCCAGGGCCCAAACTTTCAAGGCTCCACCTCAGTGAGCAGGCTGGTTGGAGTTTCTCCAGGGACCCCCTCCCACCTGGCTGTCACATTCCCGCCTCTAAAGAAGTACATCTAACTAACTCCCGTTAGATTAAGGATAAGGACTAAGACCGATCTTAACTGCTTTCTGCTGACGGGGGCACTGTTGTGGGGAAAAGGCAGTCAGAGCTTCCTCCGAGGCTTATCTAAGGGTCCCCAGCAGAAGGGGCCATCTTCAGAGGCTCTAGCTGCCTGTTTGGAATTTGATGGCCTGAAGGGAAGAACACAAAAACGGGGTTATTAGAAAACATGTATCAAAACGAAACAAGGGGAGGGGTAAGGACAGCTCAAAAATTCTGAGGCCTTTTACCAGTTTGCACAGTGAGAGTGAGGCCAAAAGACGGACTGGCAAAAAAACTTTACTCTCTTGCCAGCATGTTGAGCTTCTGGGTTCCCTTCCCCTGAGCCCAATCCTAAGCCAACCAGTTGAAGGTTTGAGAAATTAACTCTTTCCAGTTTGGAGGATGCATCTGAAGGGAGTGATGGAAACAAAATCACCTAACTGATAAAAGGAGGAGAAAAGGAAAAGAAGGCACTTCTCAAAGGAGTCCCAGTGGTTCAGGATGCATTTGAAAGGGGCAGACTGAAGACGAATGGCCACACATCTAGAAAGAGGGGAGCAGGCATCCCTGGTTCCCTTCTCTTCCTAGCCGACACCTGAGATACATGAGGCAGAGAGGGAAGAGCGTCATTTTTCCCTCTTCCGTCCTTACATCCCCGAGTCCCGGCAACCTTGGCAGGCACCGCCATGAGTGCCAAAGCAGCTTGCACCCATGAAGCAGGGAGGGCCTGGCGAATAGGAATGATATGCTCTCACCTATGCCTCTATCCCTCCTACTGTCAGTAGCATTGGAGTTCCCTAAACCTCATCTATGCTATGGATACTAACGTGGCTTTATCCATGAAACAGGAAGCTTGGGGTTGGCTTAATCAGCAGAAATCAGTCACACTCATCTGTGCTGTGCCTTTTAACCTCTGTTGCTATCTCCCTCTGGGTCGCTTAAACCCAGTTTTCTTTCTAGAGCTTTGACCCAAAGCTTGGAATTGGATCTGAAACGAAAATGTGTCTCTGGGGGTGTTGCATGAACTCCTTATCATAAGCCAAATAGTAAGGTGAAGCTGTGGAACTGATCCCTCCTCCAACAAGGGAGAGGAAAGGATGTCTTGTGACACACCCAGCTAACTGACAGCTATAGTTAAGCTTGCTAGGATTTGGGTGCATGGCCTTTGACTGGTTAGTTTCCTTGGTCTTACTCTCCCTAAAAGGAAACCTTCACATGATGGGCACCCTATTTATTCCAACACCTGGCAGGATTTGCAGAATAACTGGTTGGAACTAATATACTGATCCAGATCTCCACATTACCCATCGCTTTCATTCTTTCTGAGCTGCAGCCAGAGATTACTGGTAGGTTCACAGGAACAAGCAGGGTTAGTCTAAAATGCAGGCAAAAACTTATAAACAACTAGTGAGTTTAGAAATTAGTGACAAATATATGTTTTGAAACATAATTTCTCTCTCTCCAGTCCTTTTTGTTAAGAAACAAATGATCACAGGACGAGTTAGTTAAATAGACTTTAGTCTTATACTTGGCCTGATTATTTGCATATAATGCAGCAAGAATAATTATTTCTACATAGGCCTTTTGGATTGGCTTTGATGGAAGTGTGTTCCACAAGGAATCACAGATAAGACCTTTTAAAGCCCAACCTAGCCATGGGTTTGCATCTTCAAATACCTGCGAGTTGGGTGATCTTCTCCCCTTAAGGTCCCAAGATAAATTTGGGGCTCCTGGACCCGCTGGGAAGTGACATTCTTTACTGATCACAGGTCAGGAACCCTGTACAGGGACTGCATAGACAAGGGTATGAGGCCAGTTTCCCCATGGGCCTTTTAAAGGGAACCATACCCTTCTGTCAAAGCCTTAGTAAAGTAACTACTTTCTCCAATTGTGTCCTTTTGCAAAAGAAAAATGGATTCTTATTGCAGTAATGCAAACAACTATATTGCCTTAAGGATACTTATAGTTTCCAAATTCTAGAGGAATCAGGCAGAGAGAAACAAACATGTTCCAAATTTTGATCAAAGGAGTATATACGTTAATTATTAAAGGCTGTAAATAGTTCAAACTAAGTTTCCTTGACTCTGAAAAACAAAAGATGGATCAACAATATTCCAACTAAAACTCAAAAAGGTTGCTTCAGCTTTCTGAGTTCAGTCTATATTTAATGAACTGCTGTTTTGCTTGCTTGCTATTCATGAGCATTTCAGCTCTTTACGAGTCCTGCAGATTTTCCTTTATTCCGGTGTTACAATCTCTAAAGTTATCAGAGCCTGTATTTGAGAGCACCTGTTGAAGTTCTATACCTTAATATAAACCATCTTTTGAAAAGGATTAAAACAAGACAACAATTGTCAGTGGATAGCAAATGTCCAAGGTAGTTACAGTTAGAAACACAATTGACAAAGAACTTTGGTTATCTCTGTGGTTTACAATAACTTAACATAACAACCTTATGCCATTAGAGTATACTCAGCATATACTCAGCATATACTGAGGTATCTGAGGCATATACTCAGACATTAGAATTCTAGAAATCCCACACAATCTTGGAATATATATTAGCACTAGTTGCCAAAAATATAACCTAAAGAAGACTGAACATCATTTTGGCAATCCCATATACCTGTCAAATAATCCTGTTTACCTCTCTTTTTTGGATATTTCAGGGACCATCTGAAGTATTCAAAAGGCCAGGTGCCAGGGAAGACAATTTTGAAACTGAAGTTTGATTTCGGGAAGGCTGTTACATGTTCAAGGTTTAAAACACTCAATATTATGAAATAAGAGTTCTGGATTACCGTAAGTTATTTATTTTGCCAAAATGATGA
The DNA here is from genome assembly GCF_000951035.1 of Colobus angolensis palliatus. Classification (NCBI taxonomy): domain Eukaryota; kingdom Metazoa; phylum Chordata; class Mammalia; order Primates; family Cercopithecidae; genus Colobus; species Colobus angolensis. The sequence continues at coordinate 12,317,980 of NW_012119821.1, read as the reverse complement.
CTTAGAAACTTAAAGAAGCAAAAATGTTTTACAACCCCTGTGAATGTAATGTGTTCACACAGAGAACCTTTTCTACAAGATTAATTTCCAAAATTCTTCCGCCACTTCACTGAACCTTCAGCTTTTTCCTAATTTAAATCAACACAATCCTTTAACCTTAGGCAAAAGTTTGCATTTCTCTGCCTTCTTACAACCTTTTACTAAAAAAACACATTTTACTTTTCTTACAGACCTTGCATGTAAATCTTCTTTCAGTAGTCTCAATTATATGTTACAATGGTAACTCCTAGCAATTTTTAACTTTAAGGTAAAACTTTGTAGGTTGCTTTAATTGTGTGCTAACTGCAACCAAGGTTTGCCTTCTTAATTAACGGTGTGGTTAGTTCCATATATCCCCAGGCCCTACCAGTTGTGAAGCCGGCAAGTCAAATAGTTCTCAAAACCCAAAAAGCAGTTTGTAACCTCAAAACACTTAGCAAACCTTGCATGTGACCTGCATTTTGCCAATAGTCTTTAGGGCTGTTTTTATTTTTCAAAGATTAAAGTCACGTGAACTGAAAGGTACCACAACTTTTCACTTCCCATTAAAAAAATTTAGATCCAAGCACTTGTCCTTCTTTAGTCCAAATTAATTAGAGGTCTTTTAACAGACATCACATACACGCACACATAAAACCACACAGACAGGCAGGGGAAAACCCAGTCCCCAGATGGGGTTCTTCATGAGACAGGGCTAAGAGAACATGCAGATACCAAACCGGAGAGAAACTTATTCCCTAAGGCAGGATTGCTAAACAAAGCCTTGCTAAGCGGTTATGGCCATGTCCCCAGGATATAAAACACGATGGAGGCCTGATTTCACAACCAAACCTTTGCAGAAAATATAAAGTGGTAGTTGTGGGGCCTGGCCTAGTAAAAACATCGTAAAAAAAAAAAAAAAATTAAAGGTTAACTGCTGTCAAGGTGAAGAAAGAAGAAAGAAAGAAGAAAGGAAAGAAAAGAAAGAAAGGAAGGAAGGAAGGAAGGAAGGAAGGAAGGAGGAAGAAGGAGGAAGGAAGGAAG
>NW_012119821.1:12284061-12316792 GCF_000951035.1 Colobus angolensis palliatus | reverse complement strand
AGAAAGAAAGAAAGAAAGAAAGAAAGAAAGAAAGAAAGAAAGAAAGAAAGAAAGAAAGAAAGAAAGAAAGAAAGAAAAAGAAAGAAAGACAAGTTCAAAAATGCCTAGGGAAGAACCTCTTCTCATGCAAGTGCTTCCTCCACCAGGGAGGTTAGTTCAATTACTGTACGATGGAGTAAAATCCCTTGGCTGGGGAAGGGGAAGGCTGCAGCAACTGGTGGCTGGCAACCAGCTACCCGCTCTACAGGACCCTTGGGCCATGCGTCCCTGCCTGGCAGGGAGAGGACAAGGGAGAGAGGACCCCCCCTCTCCATCGCCTGTCAGTCCCCCAAAAGGAAGGAAAGGGCCTTTCCCTTGACCCCTGGGAGCGGCAGGGTTTGGGGGCATGTTTCTCCCACACTCAGAAGTCCGAGGATGAAAATGAGTAGGAGCAACAGTGAGAGGTTTTGAATCCCCATTTCACTCACCGCCTCTCCAGCCCCCACGCTGCTGTCAAAAATGTTGCAGGACTTTTCCTCGGTTTAGCAAAGATGGGGTTCTTGTCTGTCCCATGGCCACAAAAATTTAGGTTCATAGATGGTTTAAAGGGTAAGAAAAGGAGGGCTTTATTAGGTGAAAAGGGTTTTAAAAAAAAAAAGGAAACAGGGATCCTCCCTAAGGCCAGAGTCCCCTGCTAGGGCACTTCCGGCTCAACCTTTCAATCCCAGGTTCCACAGGAAGAGGCAGGGCCAAGCTCCTCACTGCTGCAACGAGTGCGACTTCCGGAGGCTCCACTGCACTGGGCAGACTGGTTGGAGTTTCTCCAGGGACCCCTCCCACCTGACTGTCTCAAAGGCAGGGTGGAAGCTGCCATGCTGGCCTGGACATGGTATTTGGACAAACTCAGGAGGGACCAAGATTCTGTTCCTAAGTATTATTTAATCAGATGAAGGAAAGCAAGGAATACAGAGACAGGGGCTGCCACTATTCCTAGACGCTCTCTAGAATGTTCCGAGAAACGAAGAGAACTGGAGAGGAGAGTAAGAGATCATATTAACATTTCTGCCTGATATGGGAGGCAAGTAGAGGGAAAGCAATTGCCAAAGGCACAGAAATAAAAGGAAATTTGGGTGGGAGTGCTAAAGAAGCGCAGGCTGTGTCAGGGAAGATGCTGCAGTACGGGTGACACGCAAGAAAATATAAAAAGCATGAGAGGACAGTAGGCCCTTTCTGGGACTCTCTGAACTGTAACAGTGCTGTCTTCCTCATTCATTTGAATATATTATTCACTTCTATATCACAGATTCTGTCCTAGAAGCTGAGCTAAAATGGAATGAAACATTAAAAATCCAATTGGTAAAACTGCCACAAGGGAGTCCGCTAACCACTTGGCTGGAGATGAGGCTTGGCTGTGACAGCTTCAAAACTTCGGCAACCAGCCGGGTGCGGTGGCTCAAGCCTGTAATCCCAGCACTTTGGGAGGCTGAGACGGGCGGATCACGAGGTCAGGAGATCGAGACCATCCTGGCTAACACGGTGAAACCCCGTCTCTACTAAAAATACAAAAAACTAGCCGGGCGAGGTGGCGGGCGCCTGTAGTCCCAGCTACTCCGGAGGCTGAGGCAGGAGAATGGCGTAAACCTGGGAGGCGGAGCTTGCAGTGAGCTGAGATCCGGCCACTGCACTCCAGCCCGGGCGACAGAGCAAGACTCCGTCTCAAAAAAAAAAAAAAAAAACAACTTCGGCAACCCTTCAGTTTCTATCTTCTGAGGAGAAGTCCCCTCTTCTCCTCAGTTTTGTTTCCCGTGGTCTCATTTATCCATTCAACTATAGTCCAAAAATAGGTGAATACAGTACAAGAAGATATTTTGTGAGTGAGACCACATTTATATAACCGTTATTAAAGTACATTGTTATAGTTCTTCCATTGTATAATTAGGTATTGTTGTGAACCTCCTGCAGTGCCTAATTTATAAATTAACCTTATCATAGTTATGTATGTATAGGAAAAAACAGAGTATATATGGGGTTCAATGCCATCCACAGTTTCAGGCATCCCCTGGGGAGTCTTGGAACATATCACCTATGGATAAGGGGGGACTATTGTATTGCCTTGGTTTGGGCTGTTATAAGAGAATGCCATAGACTAGGTGGCTTATAAACAAGAGGAATTTATTTCCCATACTTCTGGAGGCTACAAAGTTCAAGACTAAGGTGCTAGCAGCTTCAGTGTCTTTGTCAAGGGTCCACTTCCTTATGCAGCTGTCTTGCTGACTCCTCACCCAGCATGGAGGAAGTGGCCAGGGAGTTCCCTGGGATCTATTTTATAAGGGCACTGATCTCATTCATGAGGGCTCTGACCTCATGACGTAAGCACCTTTCAAAGGCATCAGCTCCAAATACTATCACACTGGAGATGAATTTAGGGGGGACGTTCACTTTATAGCATATATACACTGATTTGCACAGGTCACAGCAAACTCAAGGGCAAGATCTTGAACCCTGTTCACCATCTGGGTTTAGACATATACTGACTGGTGCAAGTGAGGACAGTAGAGGTTAGACTGCAGAAGAAATAATAAAATCCCATAGAAGAAAACTCATGATGAGAAAGGAGTTCTGCATAGTGGACCAGATACAAAAAGAGGTCTGGAGTTGGATACATTTTGACCTACCCTCAGAGATTGTTTGTGTAAGCTGAGAAAAAAAAAGAAAAAAGGCTATGTGTGGTTGTGAAATAAGAAAATGAAAGGCGGGGTGTGGGGGCTCATGCCTGTAATCCCAGCACTTTGGGAGGCCGAGGTGGGCAGATCACCTGAGGTCAGGAGTTCAAGACCAGCCTGACCAACATGGCGAAACCCTGTCTCTACTAAAAATACAAAAATTAGCCAGGCGTGGTGGTGGGCACCTGTAATCTCAGCTACTCAGGAGGCTGAGGCATGAGAATTGCTTGAACCTGGGAGGTGGAGGTTGAAGTGAGCCAAAATCGTGCCACTGCACTCCAGCCTGGGGGACAGTGTGAGATTCTTGTCTCAAAAAAGAAAATGAGAATAGGAAGGTTAACTGACAGAACAAAGACCCATAAGCCCAAAACTATGGAAAAAAATGTCAAGGAACTCTGTCAAACACCAAGATCAGAACTCCTAAAGTTTGGGAGGTTAAGAGCAGGTAAGCACCACCATTCACGTGGCCAGAATGAAGTAGGAGGTGGGGTTCAGGGACTCGACCAAATTGAGGACCGGCTAAAACAACTGGGAGAGGAAGCACCTTCTCATAAGACATCTATAGCGTGCCTTATCAGTTCACCACTTCCATGGCAACACCCAGAAGTTATAGCTCCTTTTCATGGCAAAAATCCAACAGCCCAGGAGTTACCACCCTTATCCTAGAAATTTCTGCATAAACTGCTCCTTAATTTGCATATAATTAAAATTGGGTATAAATATGAGTGTGGAACTATGTCTGGGCTGCTACTCTGGGCCTACTGCCTACCGGGTAGCCCTGCTCTGCAAAGAGCAGTACCTCTGCTGCCGCCACACTGCTGCTTCAGTAAAAGTTGTGGTTTAATACCACTGGCTCACCCTTGAATTATTTCCTGGGTGAAGCCAGGAAACTTCCTGAGCTAAGCATCATGAACACAGCAGTGGTGATCTGCTGCCACAGTACCAGAAGCATCACTGGGTCACACTGAGCAGCAACTGAGCTCAGGAATTGCAGGGTGCAGGGAATGGCACATAATAGAGAAAGGGAAGGAACAGAGATTCTGTCAAGTTGGAGTTGTTGATAAAAATGTTAAATTGACTTTACCTACGAATCAGTGTTGAGGCCTAAGGGCAGTTTTTATATGGAGATACCATGTGTTGTTAGAACACGTCAGGGAATGTATTAGTCTTCTAGGACTGCCATAACGAAATACCACAAACTAGATGGCTTAAAGCTACAAAAATTTATTTTCTCATAGTTCTGGAGGTTAGAAGTTCAGAATCAAGATGCCCTCAGCCTTCTCACTGTGTACTCACATGCCCTTTTCTCCATGTGAGCACGGAAAGAAAGAAATCTCTGGTGTCCCTTCTGCTTCTTATATGAACACCCATCCTATTGGATTAGGGCCCCACCTTGGTGACCTGATTTAATTTTAAATGCCTCCTTAAAAGTCCTATCTCTGGCCAGTGGCAGTGGCTCATGCCTGTAATCCCAGCACTTAGGGAGGCCAAGGTGGGAGGATCACGGGGTCAGGAGTTCAAAACCTGTCTGGCCAACGTAGTGAAACCCCATCTCTACTAAAAATACAAGAAATTAGCCAGGTTTGGTGGTGCGCGCCTTTAATCCCAGCTATTCGGGAGGCTGAGGCAGGAAAACTGCGTGAACCACAGAGGCAGAGGTTGCAGTGAGCTGAGAGGGTACCACTGCACTCCAGCCCAGGCGACAGTGGGAGACTCCATCTCAAACAAAAGAAAAGTCCTGTCTCTACATTGGTGGTTAGAGCTTCAACATATGAATTTGGTGGAGACACAGTTCAGTTTATAACAGGGAGCCACAATGAGCCTTCATGAATGAACCTAAGAAATGAAAACTGCTCCAGAGTTCTCCTTTGTCCCTACCTGAAGGCTAAAGATAATCATCCATCTTCAAGGGACTGCACATGATCTATAAATAAGAAAGGCTTATTGCATTTATTATTTGGTAAGAAGCCCATTCCCGTCTCTCAGGGTTCCCCAAAAATGGTCTGGATTCACTCTGTAGTCAAATGAGTATTTTAACCATAAGAAGTATTTGGCCAAGCGGTGGCTCATGCCTGTAATCCCAGCACTTTGGGAGGCCAAGGCAGGCGGATCACGAGGTCAGGAGATCGAGACCATCCTGGCAAAAACAGTGAAACCCCGTCTCTACTAAAAATGCAAAAAATTAGCTGGGCATGGCGGCGGGCACTGGTAGTCCCAGCTACGTGGGAGGCTGAGGCAGGAGAATGGCATGAACCCAGGAGGCGGAGCTTGCAGTGAGCCGAGATCATGCCACTGCACTCCAGCTTGGGCGACTGAGCGAGACTCTGTCTCAAAAAAAAAAAAAAAAAAAGAAGAAGTATTTATCATTTACATTTACTCTGTGTCTATCCACTATAATTTCTTTTCTGTGACAAATTTTGCAAAGTATGACCAAGTCTCTTTTTGAAAATACAGATAAAAAGAATTGAAGCAGTGTGTAAATTCTGGCCATCATGAATTTTCTTTGATTTCAAGAAAGTTTTTTCCATCTCAGGCTCAAGCTATTGCTGTCTTCTGTATCTAATCCTTCAGAAGGCATAGAAATAAAACTATGATCACTTGCGTCCAGGAGGTCGAGGCTGCAGTGAGTAGTGATCATGCCACTGCACCCCAGCCTAGGCAACAGAGAGAGACCCTGTCTCAAAAAAAAAAAAAAAAGAAGAAGAAGAAGAAAGAAAAATATGAGTGTGAAATTGGTATATTGCACTGTGAGCTCATACAAATATCATGACTTTTCAATGATTTTTTTTTTCAAGAGAAAAAGGAAAACCGAAAATGCACCAAAATTTCAGTGTCTTAATTGATTTTTCTCTAAAAATAAGTGAAGGAGCATAAAAGATTTGATTCTAGTGGATGCTAATAACCTGAGTTAGGTATGGCTCAAAACAGTGCCTTACCTTATACTAGAGGAATATTAAATATTCCTATTTGTTCCTTTAGTAGCTGGCTATGATTTGTGAATGGTATGCCATTTAGATTTGGTTTTAAGCAACATAAATCAATTCTGACTTAAGCAAAAAGAGAATATTAAAGATCATAGGGAACAAGTAACAAAATTACAGATAAGTTTCTGAGTAGCTAAGTTTTGGAGCTCTAGAGAGCATGATCCAATAGCCACTCTCTTATAGGCTGCCGCTGGAGTAAATCACAACTGCAAAATCCAAACTTCCTCTAGAAAGAGTCAGACTGGCAAAACTTGACTCAGGTGCCCATTTGATTAATAATTTTACCAACACTGCACATGATGGAGAAGTGATTGTTTTTCAAAGAAAGTATGGGATGATGCTATCTAATGGCAGTGAGCATCTGCCTAGCTAGCTGCATTTAAATATTGGTTCAGTATTTGCTGACTTTAAAGGATTTGCCTACCCTTTTCCTGGTTGGGTACTGCTGCCACTGCTATTTTGTCGCCTTTCTGAATTTCAGTATGATCTTCATTAGTTCTTCATCTGCCCACAGACCTTCTCACCAGCTCAGGTGTCTCAAAAATGCCAGACCCACATCAAAGGTTACTTAGCTTTAGTGTCCAGTGAATCAGCCAGCTTAGTAAATGTGGAAATAAGCAGATCACCTGAGGTCAGGAGTTCGAGACTAGCCCGGCCAACATGGTGAAATCCCATCTGTACTAAAAATACAAAAATTAGCCGGGCATGGTGGCAGGCACCTGTAATCCCAGCTACTCTGGAGGCTGAGGCAGGAGAATTGTTTGAACCTGGGAGGTGGAGGTTGCAGTGAGCCAAGATCACACTATTGCACTCCAGCCTGGGTGACAACAGTGAAACTCTGTTTCAAAAATAAATAAATAAATAAACTCCAACCTGACTATCCTCTAATCTCTGATGTCCAGGCCCTGTAATGTTAGCTATCATCATGAGATATCATGTTGGTCTTACTATATAAATCTTAGCAAAAACATTGTTATGATGCAATCAAGAATAGTCCAGGTACAAACTAAGCAGCCTTTCAACTATGTTTGGGCATTCTGAAGGCTGGCCTGTTTTTCAAATGGCTCTCTTAAAGACCAAATAGGGAAAAGCCAAGAGGTCCGGGCAATACTTCAAAAGTCAACAGCTGCTCTGCACTCCCAGTCAATCCCAATTTGCCACTTGGCTGCTTGCTGATGAGCTGCTTGTATGAGTATTTGATAGAACCATAGTGTATTTCCCAGTTCACCCACTGACTTGTCAAGCTTTGGGCAGGTATCTGGTATCCCAGAAGTTTGGCTTCCCTGCACAACAGCTTGTTATAAAGGAAAGAGTATTTGATTGGAAGTCAAGAGTCCAGTTTCAGGTCTGAATTGCTCCTAATTACATATATAGTATTGGGCAGGTCACTAAATGTCTTTGGGCCTTGGCTTTTGGAGTTTTGTTGTTATTAACATTTTATAATGTGACTTTCAGATGTACAGAGGTAGAAAGAATAGAATAGTCCATTCAATTACTTATTGTCTAGTTTCAACAATTATCAACTTGTGGTCAATTTTTATTTATTTATGCTCTAACTCAACTTCTGGGTTATTATAAAAGAAGTCACAGTTCATATCATTATATCCATAAATATTTCAGAGTGTATTACTGAAAGATTAGGACTACTTTGCTTTTAAACAGCCAAAATAACATTAAATACTAAAAAATTAACAATAATTATTATTTTCAAATATCCAGTGTTGAAATTTCCCTGTCAAATTTTCAAAATACATTTTGAATAAAATCCAAAAGATGTCCATAACATTTTGTTAAAATGTCTCTTAAGACTCCTATAAACTATAGATTCCCTCTTTCTCTTCTGCTCTCACTCTCTCTTATCCCCTTCCCCTCTTCTCTCCTTCAGTTCATTTGAGGGGAACAGCGTAGGTCATTTGTCAATAGAGTTTCTCAGTCTGGACTTTGCTAATTGCTTCCTTGTAATGATATTGAATAAGTTCCTCTGTCTCCTGTACTTTCTATAGTTAGATCTAGAAGCTTGATCATTGCAGGTACTAATTTTTTGTAAGAATGCTTCTTAGGGGGTATTGTGTACTTCCGTTATGATGCATTTAATGTCTAGTTGTTTCTCCTTTTGAGTCGTTAGCTGCCATTGATAATCATTGTCCAGATCCATTATTTTCATTAGTGGAAACCTCTTCAATTACGCTACTTAGTCCCTGCAACATGACCCCAAAAGTGTTCAATACTTTCTTCGTTTCTGAAATGATAAAATCTTTGTACAGTTCCCCAAATCTGCATTTTTCCAAGGAATCCTGCTTTAGACATGGTTTTTACATATTCAAAATGAGAATTTATTTCTAATTTTCCTTACTAAAAATTGTGAATATATGCAAAAGAAAACGGCAAAATGAGCTACTTATTATCTATGCATCACCTAGCTTCAACAATTAAAACCTCAAGTAAATTTTGTTTTATCTATATTCACAGCTACTTTCCATTCACCACCCTGCCATTTCCCACTGAATTATTTCACGCAAATTTCAGATATCATATTATTTCATCTCAAGATATTTTGATGTATATCTGAAAGATCAGTACCATTTTCTTTAAATACAACTATAATTTAATAAATAAAATAAACTATCATACCTAGATAAACTAACAGTAGTTCCTTAATATCATCAAATATCCAAGACAGTATTCAAATTTTCCTGGTATTTGTTAAACGAAGTAAGTCTTTAGACCTGTAGAATTTCCACAATCTAGATTTTGCTAATTGCATATTCATAGTGTTGCTTAACATGCCCCTGTATCCCTAGTGTAATTATATAGCTCTCAGCAACACTAATTCTTATGATGCAATCAAGAAAGTTAGTAGTTAGATCTGGAGTTCAATCAGATTCAGGATTTTTTCTTACTTTTCTATAATAATACTTGTTAGATGATATATACGTGAATTAGGAGGCCATAGTATCTGGCTCTCTCTGTTTTGTAAAATTAACAGTCATTAATCATCAATGCCTAGGCCTACATTTGTATTATGAGTTGCAAAATAGTAGTGCTCCAGTTCTATCATTTCTTCTTCTCTTCTTAACTAAATGTGTTTAAAAAGAAGAACATCCTAGGCCAGGTGCGGTGGCTTGCACCTGTAATCCCAGCACTTTGAGAGGATGAGGAGACAGGATTGCTCTCAGCACTCTGAGAGGCTGAGGAGAGACAGTTTGGGAGTTTGAGACCAGCTGAAGCAACATGGCAAAACAGATTCTCTTAAAAAAAAATTAAAAAATTAGCTGGCCACGGTGGTGCACGTCTGTAGTCCCAGCTACTTGGGAGGCTGAGGTGGGAGGACTACTTGAGCCCAGGGGGCAGAGGTTGCAGCCAAGATTGAGCCACTGCACTCCCATTGTGGGTGACAGAGTGAGACCTGTCTTTAAAAAAAAAAGAAAGAAAAATGCCCCTATGCTAACTATTGGATTGCCCTGAGGTACAAGTCATTTTGGAAAGACAGGATATATGCCTGCATTTTTACAAATTTTCAAAATAGTGAGTTGCTTCCTTAGCATCCTTCAAAATGGAGCAATGAGGTTACTTTCTTTTTCTCTCTCTTTTTTTTTTAATTTAGAGACGGGGTCTTGCTTTATTGCCCAGTCTGGCGTCAAACTCCTGGCCTCAAGTGACGCTTCCACTTCAGGCTCCCAAAGTTGTGAGATTACAGGCATGAGCCACTGCGTCCAGACTTTTTTGTTATATATTATTATAAACTCCTGATTTTAAGCATATTTGATATTCTCAAGCTATTGATTGAAAATTTGATGCTAACATTATCCTAACTTGGATGGGGAGAGCATCTTTAGACCCCAGGCCCTTTAGACCTAACTAGTAGTCTTTAGTAACTACTTTGATTTATTGATATGATAAGATGTTCCTGGTACATCGTGTACATTTTTTTTTTTGCCCCAGAAAAGAATCAACCACTTGCCAAAGAAAGTGAAAATAATAGGTTTGATAAACACAAAAGTCTCTCCTAGCTGTAAAACAAATTGGTTTTATGATGATTCTTCATTTAGCAAACATTTTTATTGTATATAATTTTAAAGTGAAATACCTTATAGGACCTTATAACTGTTTTTCAATTAACAAGCAAGCAGTTTTCACAACGACAAGGAACAGAGGAGACTTTTAACTCAAAATCGTTTTTTTTTTTTTGCTTTTTCTTTTTGAGAAGGAGTCTCACTGTGTCTCCCAGGCTGGAGTGCAGTGGCGTAATCTCAGCTCACTGCAACCTCTGCCTTCCGGTTCAAGCAATTCTTCTGTCTCTGACTCCCAAGTAGCTGGAATTACAGGCACGCACCACCACGCCCAGCTAATTTTTGTATTTTTAGTAGAGATGGGGTTTCATAATGTTGGCCAGGCTGGTCTCGAACTTCTGACCTCAAGTGATTCACCTGCCTCGGCCTCCCAAAGTGCTGGGATTACAGGCGTGAGCCACGGCACCCGGCCCAGAATCTGCATTTTAATACTTGCTAGTCTTTTTGCCAGACCAAGGTTACTGAATTCACCATACTGAGTTCTCATTTTATACTTTAAGTTTGTGCAAGTCCCTAAGGTCATGTCATTGCAAGGTGATGTATCTCAGAAAATATTTATGTGATTGAAATAATTCCAAAAGCAAAACAGTAGAGCAGATCCCAGAATTTAAAATTAATCACCAAACTTAAACTTAAGAAAATGTATCATTCACAACAGTCTAGGTTATGCAACAATAGCGAACTACGGCAAAGCCCCAATGGCTTAAAACAACAAAGGTGTACTTCTTGTTTATTACTAGCCTGCTGAGATTTCTTGGGGGTGCGATCCTCTACCTGTGAGCTCTGTATCTCAGGCCACTTCCACCTGCATCAACACAAGCCTCCATAACTGAAATGGCAGAGGAAGAAAGAAATTGAGGGTTGAACATTAGGAAGTGAATATTCTGGTGCAAAGTGACGCTCATATATGATTGGCTAAAGCAGGATACATAGCATGCCTACCTTTAAGGGGGCACATCTTCCGTTGGACATTTGAACTACATACATTGGTTAAGATTTGTAAAGTCGGCCGGGCGCGGTGGCTCAAGCCTGTAATCCCAGCACTTTGGGAGGCCGAGACGGGCGGATCACGAGGTCAGGAGATCGAGACCATCCTGGCTAACCCGGTGAAACCCCGTCTCTACTAAAAAATACAAAAAACTAGCCGGGCGACGTGGCGGGCGCCTGTAGTCCCAGCTACTTGGGAGGCTGAGGCAGGAGAATGGCGTAAACCCGGGAGGTGGAGCTTGCAGTGAGCCGAGATCGCGCCACTGCACTCCAGCCTGGGCGACAGAGCGAGACTCCATCTCAAAAAAAAAAAAAAAAAAAAAGATTTGTAAAGTCTACCACAAAAATATTTCAGAAACTACATGAAGAGAGAAAGAAACGGATATAGAAAGTGGAGACAAAGCAAGTTAAAGCATGAGCAGTTTGCTGCCATAGAGAGTTTGAAGACATACTTTTAGGATGGACTTTATCAGAGAGACACTTTTATCCTGAGTGCTGTCTAATTCTGGCAATAATTTTTTCCTTTAAAGCCATTTCACCTTAATCCTTAAAAAAATAAAAAATAAATAAAACAAGCAAATAGCTGAAGGGTATTAAGTAGGTGTTATGTTAGTGTGTTCGCTTTAGAGTATATGTGGGTGCCAGCGAACACTGCTGCTGAAAAGTGTCTCCGCACCAGTGAAACTGAAAACTGTTAAGTTTAGCCCAGGCCCAACGCAGTGGCTCACACCAGTAATCCCAACACTTTGAGAAGCCAAGGCCGGGTGGATTGCTTGAGCTCATGAGTTTGAGACCAGCCTGAACAGGAGAAACCCCTTCTCTACAAAAAATATTATTGAAAAATTAGCCGGGTTTGATGGCACACACCTGTAGTCCCAGGTACTCAGGAGGCTGGAGTGGGAGGATCACCTGGGCCTAGAAAGCTGAGGTTGCAGGAAGCCATGATCACATACTGCATTCCAGCCCAGGTGACAGAGTAAAACCCTGTCTCAAAAAAAAAGTTTAACCCAAAGTTGCCTCCTTACATATTTTAAGTTTGGTCTAGAGGTTTCTCCATGCTGCAGTGAGCTGTAACCTGGCTGGATGTGTAAACGGACTGCAACCTACTCTTGTAACAAGTAGCTGAGTCACAGCCAATCACAGAAGTGATACTTTAACCACAGACAAGCCAACTTTTCAGTGTTCAAGTAAGGCAAACCCCAAGCTGTAACCAATCTGGGTGTTTCTGTACCTCACTTCCATTTTCTCTACTTCACTTTCCTTTTTCTGTCCACAAATCCTCTCTGACCACATGGCAGGAGGGGAATCACTCTGAACTTATTCTGGTGGTGAGGGGAGGGTGTGGCACGTGTTGCACAATTCATAAATTGTTCTTTTCTCAATTAAACTCTGTTAAATTTAATTTGTCTAAAGTTTACAGAGTTTGAGCAAAGAACAATTTAACAAAACATATAAATTTTCTTGTTAAAAAGAAAAACAAAGCCAAAAATATGTAGCTCTTCTACAGTCTGAAAGAGTTAGACAGAAACCTCCTGTATTAGTTTCCTGTGGCTGCTGTAACAAATTAGTACCAACTTGGTGGCTTAAAATGGAAGAAATGTATTTTCTCACAAGTTTTTTGGCCAGAAGTCCAAAATCAGGGCCAGCCACTGTGGCTCATGCCTGTAATCCCAGCACTTTGGGAGGCCAAGGCAGGAGGATCACTTGAGGCTAGGAGTTTGAGACTAGCCTGGGCAACATAGTGAGACCCCCATCTCTAAACAGAAAAAGAACAAAACAGGTAAAAACAAAAAGTGTGTAGGCAGAGGCTCTAGGGGAAATTCTGTTCCTCACCTCTTCCAGCTTCTGGTGGCAGTCAGCCTTCCTTGGCTTGTGACTGGATCACTCATCTTTGCCTCCGTCTTCACATGGCTTCCTCTAGTGCATCTGTCTCCTCTATGCATCTCTTATAAAGATCTGTCACTGCATTGGGGAGCTACTTGAATAATCCAAGATAAGCTCCTCTTCTGAAGAAACATAATCATATCTGCAAAGACCCTTTTCCTGGACAAGGCAATATTCCTAGGCTATGCAGTTTGAGAGGCAGACATCTCTTTTGGGAATGGCGGCAAAGAAGAAGGATCACCAATCAACCATCTCCACAAGGGAGCATAACTCAAAAAGCAAGCATAAATGGGATTGGTGTTTCTTTTTTTGGGAATTTTAGATTTAGAAGTTCAACATCAATTTTCTGAGATAAAAATCCGAGTAAGCAAAAAAGAAGAAGAAAGCATAATCACTGACAAGAAGGCAGGGCAAAAGCAACACCTTCTGACTCTGAAGTGCTGAAGGTTGAAGGCAGGTCCAGACACAAATCCCTAAGACTGTCTTTAGTGCTCCTTTCGCCCCCTTTAGTAATAAAAAAGCTAATTACACAAAAATTTTAAGTCATTAGGAAGCTAAATTGTGGAGCTGATCCTGTTTAAATCAAGCCTGAATGAATAAAAGTCAGTTTTGTAATTTTGGAGGGTTTCAAAGTCAAAGAAAAGTATTCAAAAAAATGTGCTTAAGTAGAGCATCTCCATTCTCAGTGACTCTGGACAAAATGATGTGTGGCTGTAACTTCCTTCATGGTTAAATTATAAGATATTATGTATTATGACATGATCGAATATATGCCATTTCAAATCAAGCCCAAGATAAATGACTCATATTTCAAGTTAAGCTTTTTACATTTCAAAAGTAGACAACAACCTTGGACCATTACTGAATCCCAGAGCAGAAAGACTGATGTAGCCCATATTCTAAATATCATTGAGTTGAAGGCAATGAAATTTGTTATATACTATGATATTTGAGAACGTATGTGAGCTTTTTAAATGTGCTCCATGGTTCAGTACTATTAAGTCCTGATACATCCAGTTGATGCATCGCGTCATCAACCTGCCAGCAAGCCTTTGGAGAGCCATTTGTCCCTGGATCCAAATCAAGTATGTACCTGACTGTTAAAAAATATTTTGTTAGACTAAATGACTGAGCTATATTTACGGGCCTGCCAAATGAATTATGACAAAGGTTGACCACTTTGGACCCTCAGGCAGTATTACCACAAGAAAAAGAAAAAAATCTATTCTTTCTAGTTGTTAATCTTCTCCAGAACAAATGCCCCATTCTTTCTTTTATGAATCTCAGTTGAGGTTCAAGGTTCTTGCACTTTTTTATCTTGGAACTTAACAAGGTAGAGATGTCATTTATCCGGTACATTGTTTCTAGAGACATATTTTCAAAGTTGGCATATAACGTTATTTCTCTGATTCCTGAATCCAAAGGAAGTTGAGGCGTAACAGAAAGAAGATAGATGTTGGAGCTTGACTTACCTGGGTTCAAATTCCAGCATTACTACTTAGTGGGCTCCACATCTTTTTAAGTGGGATAATAATATCTACCTATGGGATTACTGTTAAGGTTAATGGTGATTAAGTGCCTAACAAACTGTAGGCACTAATAAAAAGACGGCTTTTGTTATTACCTGACAACAGGCTTCCTCTAAAATTGCTAACTAAAGATTTGCAAGGATAAATATATTAAATTTGATTATGTATAAAATGACGGGGAGCAGTTGGGCCTATGGCCAACAGAAAAATGTGTAATGTACCTGAAGGTATTCAAAAACAAAAAAACAGCAAAACAATCACAAATAACAATAACAACAACAAGCCCACTGTGCCCACCTGACCTACACCATTGGTCTCTAAACATCCAAATTCAAACAATGTATTTCAGAATAGTCATTAGAAATTAATTTGCCTTTGAGCAAATTTATGTCCCAGACAGGCAAAAGGCTTTTTTGTTTTTTAACAAATAGTTTTCAAACTCATTTTAGGTTTCCCCTTGTTCCTTTGACCAACACATTAAGTCCACACATCCTTACTTTGTTTTACTGCTCCCATGCTGACTCAGAGATCTTGAATGCTCGGACATCCACAAGAAGGGTATTCAGTTTCTCTGTCTGACTACCTGAATTCCCAGGAAAGCCAACAGAACAGAATGGAGTTACAGAAGATGTTTCATTTCCTTCAGGCTTCTGCCACATTACTATGATTTTCTTCAGGGCAGAGGCCCATGGAACTATGTAAATAGCTATGACTTCTCTAAGAGAAAGACTGAATTTTTAGTTGTATTACATTTCCTTGTATTTTATTATTGTTCTACATTGTGTTTCAGGAAAGTTTTGGAAAATACAAAGATGTTACCCATAGGAGGGAAACTGCTAAAAACAATTACCTGGTTTTGGAGCTTTTTTTCAAAAAAGGTTTTCCTTTCGCAACTATTTGGGAGTTTACTTCCTTGCAAAAGATGTGCTTTCTGAAAATTTTCCATTGGCAGTGGGCCAATGCCGTAATTACTTTCAATTAATCCCTCAAGTGTTTCCCTTTCTCTTTGTTATCACCACAAACAATTCCTTCCTCTGAGTGGCAGTTTAGTCTAACTCAGCAAGCTTCCAGAGCAGCATATGAGGCCACAGACAGTTGAAATTAAAACTTTTGTTGTGTTTTATATGTTCAATCCAGCTGTCGTTGAATCTCCAGTGTCCAGCTCAATGTGAGGGCCACATTAGAGGCCAGAGTGTTTGTAGAAAGAAGAGGTTGTAGATGAAGACTGGGGGAGACACAGAGGTTCTGTTTTCCAAAGTTTCGTGTGGCTGGGCAGGAATGTGAAATTATTAGTCAAAAATTTATCGCAGGATAAAACCTCGATCAGATCAAATATATTAAAGAAATGACTCATAAATCAAGACTACTGTGTGGAGCCATTAAGTTGGAAATATCTACACTCTCCCAGAACTTATTTCACGCTCCAAATATATTCCTAACCATACAATTTTATGGTCTGTCTCATGTAGAGTAGCATACCAGCCATAACTATTTTAATTCCACTTAATTTTTCAAACCATGTTTCTACAAAGTATTTAAGATTTCTTGCAGGTAACTTCCACAACTGTAGGAAGGCAGTGACAGCTTAACAACTTTTCCCCACTTTCTCTCCAACCCAGTCCTCTCCCATTTCCACACCAGCCCAACTCTAGCCCTCGTGTCCTAATTAAGGCAAAAAATACATATCTGAAGAACAAAAACTTCAGCTTCACCAAAGTACTAAGCCTAGAAGTTAGGCCTAAACCTCATGGGTCAGGAAAACTTAAAAAGGCAGCAATTGTTCACTTTCACAAATGAAAATCCAAGATGGCTTCTTTGACTTGCTTGGGTGAAAATTGCTTTCTCTCGTCTGGACGAGAAGAGATCAGATGTGACTCTTAGATCTGCTTTCAAGTATTCTGTTCAATAATCTCTCAATTCTTCGCTACATATTTCTTTAGACTTTGCCTCTCTTTTGAATTTTGCACCTCAATGGCCCCTTGGCTGAGTTCTGTTGCCGATAATTTGAAGACGTCTCTAGTTCCCTGTTATCTGGCTATTACGTGGATTTACAGGTGGGACTCTTTAGTCATGCTCTGAAAAGGGGATAAAGTTTTTGTAATCTATTTAGAAACCACGCTATTTAACATAATTCTACTCTTTCATTTCTCCTCACCTTATACGTATAATACTTTAAGCTATTTTATAGAGGTTAAATATGATAGGGCAGTGGCACTGTAGTATTTCTCAACCTGTTATCAAGACTGCAATATTTTAACAGGAGTGAACACCCAAATGCAAATTTCCATTCTCTTTGTATAACATTTATGCAATAAAGAATGAATTGAGTACATGATTTTTCATTTTGGGAGTACTAGGGCTAGTAATGCATGAGCTGCAAGAAGCAAGCATTAATCTATCTAGCTGCTAAGAAATGAAATGTCACTTAGAGGAACTTGTTCTTGCCAGCACACTCTTTCATAGAATTCTCCATCAAAAAGTGGAGAAAAAAGTCATTCTTTTTCCAATTGCATTAAATCATAGCACATCTAGCCTTTTTCATGTGTTCTGACTTAGTTCCTGCATACAGAGTGTACTGAGGCTTGAGTTTTTCAAGGATACCTCTTTTGATGTCATTTTTTACAAGGAAGAGGTGATTTTTACAAGGAAGAGGTAAAATGGTAGCAAAAGAAATACTTCTTCTAAAGAACATGTTTCTAATTGTGTTGCTCAATCGCTGTTGCTATTTCTGGGCTGGCATCTTAGTTGCTGTGGGTTTTGGATGGTGTCACGGGGGTGGATGTGTGCGTGTGTGTGTGTGTGTGTGTGTGCCTATATATACCAAATTAGTTCTGTTCACTCGTGACTGAACACACTGAATGAATTATTTCCCTGATAAATTGGGATGATAAATTTTTAGGTGAATTAAGATCATAAATAATATTAATAACAAAGTTCTTTAATACAACAGGTGATTAAAGGCGGGCGGATTGCTTGAGGTCAGAAGTTCAAGACCAGCCTGGCCAATATGGTGAAACCACATCTCTACCAAAAATACAAAAATTAGCCGGGCATGGTGGTGGGCACCTGTAATCCCAGCTACTCAGGAGGCTGAGGCAGGAGAATTGCTTAAACTTGGGAGGCAGAGGTGGCAGTGAAACGAGATTGTGCCATTGCACTCCAGTTTGGGTGGGAAAAAAAAAAAAAAAAAGAACAGAAGTTTATTGGTTCAGAATTCTGGAGGCCGGGAAGTCCAAGATCAAGGTGCCAGCATCTGGATTTCTTGCTGTATCACCACATGACAGAAGGGCAAAGAGTGAGAACAAGAGGAGGCCAAACTCACCCTTTTATAACACACCAATCCCACCCATGAGGATGGAGCCCTCATGGCCCAATCACCTCTTAAAGGTCCTACCTTGATTGGGCATAGTGCCTCATGCTTGTAATCCTAACACTTTGGGAGGCCAAGCTGGGAGGGTCACTTGAGGCCAGGAGTTCTAGACCAGCAAAGGCAACATAGCAAGACCCTGTCTCTACACAATAATTTAAAAATTAGCCAAGCATAGTGGCAGATACCTGTAGTCCTAGCTACTCAGGAGGCTTAGGTGGGAGAGGTACTTGAGCCTAGGAGTTCAAGGCTGCAGTGAGCCATGACTGCACCACTGCACTTCAGCTTGAGTGATGGCAAGACACTGTTTCTTAAAAAATAAAATAAAAAAGAAGAAGGTCCTACCTCTTAATACTGTTACTACAATGGTAACTAAATTTCAAATTAAATGAGTTTTGGAGGAGACAAAGATTCAAACCACAGAAGCCCAATACTGCTATTATGGCCTGAGAACGCAGAGATGAGGCTATTAGTGTTCTGGGTAAACTAGGGGTGAGTTGGACCTAATGAAAACAGAGAACTTACCTGTGAATACACAACTTAATTGTGAAGAGATAGTATTATTGTGGTATTTGTGAGGCCTATGCCAACTGTGAGTCCTCCTCTTTTCCCTCTTTCCCATTTCTTAATTGAGTTCCAGTCAGCTGAGATAGCAAGATAAGCAACCTCTGCATTACTAATACTCTACTGTACCTTTGAAGGAACATGGCTTCAAAACGGAGAGTAAAAAATGAAGAAGACCTTCCTAAATTATGTAAAGTTTTGGCATTGTACTTTTAATAGAAGTAGTTTCTGTTTGTTTGTTTTTTTGAGATGGAGTCTCACTCAGTCACCCAGGCTGGAGTGCAATGGCATGGTCTCGGCTCACTGCGGCCTCCGCCTTCTGGGTTCAACCAATTCTCCTGCCTCAGCCTCCCGAGTAGCTGGGACTACAGGCATGTGCCACCACACATGGCTAATTTTTGTATTTTTAGTAGAGATGGAGTTTCACTCTGTTGGTCAGGCTGGTCTAGGACTCCTAACCTCGTTATTCACCTACCTCAGCCTCCCAAAGTGCTGGGATTACAGATGTGAGCCACCGTGTTCAGCCAGAAGCAGTTTTCAAATTTGTTTGACAGCGAGAAATTGAAGCAGAGATGTATCCCACCTATTCATCATCTCCTTCTCCCCAAAATAGGCCACCAAAAGAGTGACCACAGAACCCAGGTCTTGTTACCCACTAACACCAAAACAAAATGCTTGCTAATTTTTCAAACTCATACACTTTTTGATTCTCCATAAAGGCAAAAAAAAAAAAAAAAAACCCAGAAAACAAGAAACAGGATAATAGTAAATAAAGAGATTATGGTATCTCTAATAGGGGATGACCTTCAATACTGTCTTTCCTCATGAAAAGAAGGCAAACTTCCCACTTCCCCCATATTCCAGAATTATATAGAGGAAGTTTGATTTCTTTTTTAAACTTGATAAATGTGTATGTTTCTCAATGGTGAATTTCTCTCCATGCCTTTCAATACCTTCCATCCATGGAGAAGCCAACATATTCAAGTTAATACTTAGTGTCCATTAGGTCTACTGAGCTCCTACTATAGTCCTGGTCTTAAGGAATGAATATATCTTATTTTTATCTCTCTGTACCGATTTTTTTTTTTTTTTTTTTTTGAGATGGAGTTTTTGCTCTGTTGCCCAGGCTGGAGTGCAATGGCGTAATCTTTGCCCACTGCAACCTCTGCCTCCTGGTTTCAAGTGATTCTCCTGCCTCAACCTCCTGAGTAGCTGGGATTACAGGCGCCTGCCACTACACCTGGCTAATTTTTGTATTTTTAGTAGAGATGAGGTTTCACCATGTTGGCCAGGCTGGTCTCGAACTCTTGACCTCAGGTATCCACCTCCCAAAGTGCTAGGATTACAGGCGTGAGCTACCACACCCAGCCTTAGCACCAATTTTAAGTAGTCCTTTAAGTCTTACTTTATACAACTTGGGGTAATAAAAAGAATATTAGAGTCTGAGTCAGAAAACCTGGAAATTGCTGTGACAATAAAATAATGGTTGTGAAATGTCTTTGAAAATGTAATGTATCATTCTTTGATTTATAAGGAAGTCTTCACTGAGAGGCCATTGTGTGCCAGGCACTGTTCTAGGTACTTAAGAGCAGCAGTGAGCAAAACAAAACATCTGTCCTCATCAAGCTCACACTCTAATAGGGACAAATACATAATTAATTTTACTATTGTTATTATTTTTTATTACATCATCAGCATCATTGTTAAATAGAGAAGACTGAGTTACTTGTGTTATAGTTCACATTTGAATTATGACCATACAGAGTGTAAAGTGTCAAGGTGAAGACTTGGGTGTGTGTACTGGCTCCTTGCCATATACTACCTGGACATATCCACAAGGAAATCATTTCATCTTACCAAGGATAATTCCTCATTCATAAATGTGGGATAACGAAAATATTTAACTCATAAGAATGTTTTAAATATTTTATTTGAAGTGAGAATGTATTTGAATTCGGTGATGAAGGTTAGATATTAAGATGTATTTTGTACATCTTAAAGTACTATACAATACTATACATACTTAGTACAATTACTGTTAATGTGGTGGCTTTCTATGGAGAAGCATAAGGCTGTACTTTGACAGCCTTAGGCTAATTTAGGGTATCTCTTTTTTTCAAAAGATGTGTTTTTAAAAAAAAGCAAATTGGAAACAGAAGCGTTCCCTGTTTCAGATAACATGAATTATGTTCATGTTACAACATTTAACATGCATAGCCATGAATTGGTCAATGTTTTGCTAAGAACAGAGTAAAAGGCAACTATTCATATATCAGTTCTCCATTGTTCTGATTACAGGCTTATACATTGGGATGATTCATGGCTTACTTGCTTTTCAAGTCACAATTTCAAGCAGCATCATTTGTCTTCTATTAACAGCTCTTTTTTATTCATAACACTGGAACACAGGAAAGAGGGTTTGGAATTTCTTATCATGAACCTAGAGCTTTGAGATTCAGAGTTTGTTCTTAAATTCCCAGGTAAAATGCAGTTCTTGAAGATTTTTGACCTGGAAAATGAACTGAACTACATGTTAAGAGAATTAGTATGGTGACAACTGGTAGGGTAATTTGGATTTAAGAGAGACAAGAGGTAGGAAAAAAACAAAAAAACTGTAGAGAACATTTTGGAATGAAAATCCTCAACTTGTGTAGGGAACCCATTGCCTCCCTTTTTAAAATCCACAACACTGTATTAGTCTACCTCTAAGGCTTAAGAGTAGTAGAAATATTGACTGTGAACATGTTGTTGTGTAAAGAAATTATACAATGGAAATAGATTTGCACTGTTCACTAGTAAAAAGAAGTAGAGACAGAGATATTTTAAGAGGTAAAATTCTCAGAATTTGGTGATGAAGGTTAGATATCCTGGGAAAAACAGATACCAAGAAGGGGTTCTGGTTTGTGGTTTGCATAAATAAAATAAGTATTAATAACTTATTTACTGAACTAAAAGGATGTTGGAAGAGGAGCAGGTTTAGGGAAGAAGACGTCATGGGTTCAATGTCGTATAGGCTGAATTTGAGATGCTTTTGATTTACCCAATAGTGTTTATTTAAGAGATCCGAAGATCACCTGCGAGTCTTTGTGTAAGGCAGTAATTAAAATTAGGAATGTGGATAAGATCTCTTAAAGAAAGAAAGAGTGTAGAGTAAGATGAGTAAAAAACTTTACGAACAAAACTTAAGATTTATGAATTGAAGATTAGGCGGCTGGGCACAGTGGCTCACATCAGTAATCTCAGCACTTTGGGAGTCCAAGGTGGGAGGATCGGTTGAGGCCAACTTGGGCAACAGCAAGACCCTGTCCCTGCATAAAAAATAAAATATAATACAAAGAACAAAGAGGATTAAGTGGAAGAGAATGAGCCTACAAACAACACAGATTGGGAGACCAGAAAGGAAGAAGGAAAACAACAAATTTGCTCTACTGAAAGTAAGAGAAGGGACAGTTTTAGATGAAGGCAGTAGTCAATAGTGTCCAATGTTACTGAAAAGTAAAGTTAGACGAAGATTTGGCTACCGGGAGTTCATTGATTACTTAGCCAGTAAATACCATTCTTATGCTGATAACTCCCAAATGTAAAACTCTAGTCCAGTTCTTTCCTGAGCACCAAACCCATATCTTCAGTTGCATATTGAATGTCAACTAGACATCTCTAGCTTAACATGTTCCAAAGAGTTCTCGAAACTTGTTCCTCCAGCATTCTTCCTCACCTCGCTTAATGTCACCTCTCCACCCTTTAAGTCACTCAGTCAAAAAAAAGTGGCATTATTCTTGACTCCTTGCTTTCTCTCATAGCCCCTCACCCAGTTTTCAGCAAGTTCTATTAGTTCTACCTTCAAAGTATTCTCACCTCTGATTATGTCTCACCATCTCCACTCCAGCTTTGCTGTGCCAAGCCTCATTACCTCTTTTTATTTTTACTAACAGCTTGAGATATAATTGACATACCACATAATTTATCCATTTAAAGTGTACAACTCAATGGTTTTTTTACTAAAAACCACAGAGTTGTGCAACCATTGCCACAGTTCATTGTAAAACATTTTCATCGCCCCAAAGAGAATTTACTCTTCATCCCTCCTCCCACTACCTCCTGACAATCACTAAACTACTTTCTTTTTCTATAGAGTGACTTATTCTGGACTTTGCATATAAATGGAATCATACACTTTGTGGTCTTTTGTGAATGGCCTCATTCATGTAGCATAATGTTTTCAAGGTGTATCCATGTTGTAGCATGTATCCACACTTCCTTCATTTTTATGACTAAACAACATTCCATTATATGGACATACCACAATTTTGTGTATCCATACATCAGTTGATGGACATTTATTTGTGCTGTTTCCACCTTTTAGCTTTTAAGAATAACGATGCCATGTTTTGTTTAGACATGTTTTCATTTCTCTTAGATATGTATTTAGGAGTGTAATTGCTGGTTTCATATGGTACTCAATATTTAACCATTTGAGGATTGCAAGACTATTTTCCAAAGCAGCACCCATTGCCTTTTGACAGGATCAGCAGTGGTCCTGCTTCCCCTACTTCCACCCTTGCTCTCCCAATCTATTTTCAACACATCATTTGTCTGTTCAAATTCCTCCAGTGAGTCCTCATCTCACTCAGAGTAAAGTCAAAATATTTGGCAGTTACGACATGCTCCCACACAATCTGGCCACATATGACCTCGCTGGTTTTACCTGGTGCTCTGCCTTTCCCACTTGCTCAGTCCACAGTGACCTCCTTGCTTTTCCTTGACTCTATCAGATACACTCTCTTGCTTCTCTGCTCCTTCTTTCTGGAAGAGACTTTCTGCTAGATCCATAGGGTTTTTTTCCCTACCGCCTCACGTCTTTGTTCAAATTATCTCCTTCTTAGTGAGGCTGAGAGGTGAAGCTGGCTGGGCTTCTGGATTGGGTGGGGACTTGGAGAACTTTTCTGTCTAGCTAAAGAGTTGTAAATGCATCAATCAGCGCTGTCTAGCTAAAGGTTTGTAAATACACCAATCAGCACACTGTAAAAATGCACCAATCACCGCTCTGTGTGTAGTTAAAGGTTTGTAAATGCACCAATCAGCACTCTGTAAAAACGCACCAATTAGCGCTCTGTTTCTAGCTAAAAGTTTGTAAACACACCAATTAGCACTCTGTGAAAACGCACCAATCAGCACTCTGTGTCTAACTAAAGGTTTGCAAACACACCAATCAGCACTCTATAAAAATGGACCAATCAGCACTCTGTAAAATGGACCAATCAGCACTCTGTAAAATGGACCAATCAGCAGGATGTGGACGGGGCCAAGCAAGGGAATAAAAGCAGGCCACCGGCGTCATCAGCAGCAAGCTGCTCAGGTCCTCTTCCACGCTGTAGAAGCTTTCTTCTTTCAGTCTTCGCACTAAATCTTGCTGCTGCTCACTCTTTGGGTCCGCGCTACCTTTATGAGCTGTAACACTAACCACTAAGGTCTGCGGCTTCACTCCTGAAGCCAGTGAGACCATGAACCCACCAGGAGGAACAAACAACTCCGGTCTGCCACTTTTAAGAGCTGTAACACTCACTGGGAAGGTCTGTGGCTTCACTGCTGAAGTCAGTAAGACCATGAACCCACCAGAAGGAAGAAACTCCTGACACATCTGAACATCTGAAGGAACAAATTCCGGACACAGCATCTTGAAGAACTTAACATTCACCACGAGGGTCCATGGCTTCATTCTTGAAGTCAGCAAGCCCAAGAACCCACCAGAAGGAACTAGTTCCAGACATAAGGCCATCAACACTCTCTAGCTCTCTGCTATTGTCTGAATATTTGTGTCACTCCTAAATTCTTACATTGAACCTAACCCCAATGCAATGGTATTAAGGGGTGGGGCCTTTGGGTATCATTAGCTCATGAGGGCTCCACCCTCTTGAATGGGATTAGCACCTTTATGAAAGAGACTTAAGGGAGCCTGTTTGCCCCTTCCACCATGTGAGGGGACATAGA
This sequence comes from Colobus angolensis palliatus, assembly GCF_000951035.1. Lineage (NCBI taxonomy): Eukaryota > Metazoa > Chordata > Mammalia > Primates > Cercopithecidae > Colobus > Colobus angolensis. The sequence continues at coordinate 12,292,717 of NW_012119821.1, read as the reverse complement.
AGGCACCATTTATGAGGAACGGGGCCTCACCAGACACTGATTCTGCCCAGAATTGGGAGCAATAAATTTCGGTTGTCAGTTACCGAGTCTAAGGTATTTTGTTGTTACAGCAGCATGAGCGAACTAAGAACCTCACTTTCCTGTCTGCTTTGTGTGTGTGATTTTTGTCCATTATACTTACCACTAGTGAATGCACTGTGTTTATTTATTTGCTTTAGATATGTTTTCCCTACTAAACAGCCAGCTCCATGAAGACAGGAATTTTTGGATTTTGTTCAATGATATACTCCCCAGGGCCTAGACCATACAGTAAGATTAAAGAATTTTTAGATGAATGGTTGAATGACTGAATGTGTGTTGAGCCTGGAAGTCAAATTGGAATAGGTAGAAGAGTGAAGGAAAGTGAGAACATGAATCACTAAGAGTAGACAACACTTCCAGGAGGTTTGAGAATGAGGGAGATGTTGAATATACGCAAATGCCTCTGCCTCCCATCCTGTTAGTATGGATGAAGTGTCTCTGCTCCTACTAAAACCAGCTTTCCACTTGTACCTAGGATCCCGTTGTGAGGAAAAACTTCTCCTCTGTCAACTGAGGTCTGAATAGTCCCAGGACCTGCAAAATTATCTAGCCATAGGCAGATTAATTGGAGAAAAGATAAAAGTTTATTTTCAAGTGCAAGGAGTTTCAAGGAGTTGCTCAGTCACGAGTAACTCACTGAATAGCCAGAGACAGAGGTTTATATAACGATTTCACAAAAGGAGGGGCGGGTTTCACTGCAAAGGTATAAAGGGTTCTATTGGGCTTTTTGTTGTTAATAGGAATAGACAGTCTATCTCTTTCCTGGCTGGAAATTTTCCCACGGAGGCGATGGGTGTTATGGCAGCTGAATTCATACTTTCCAGTGCTAAGGGTTAACCTGTCTTCAAACAGTAAACTCCCTCTGATGGGAGTCAACAGCAGCTGTATTTTGGGAGGGTTCTACTCAAGTGTAAATAATGTTTCTTTCTGTGGCTACTGCCTGTTCAGATGTTTTCAGTTTAAAATAATCTTCATAGCACTTTGGTGAGTAGCTAATTCCTTCAATCTAACCCCTTTAGCCTGTGCAGGCAGGCCCCCATAATGCATTACTCACGGGGCACCTTTCATACAGAAGACCGTGTGATGGCTCCCTGGGACACTGTCTTTATATTGAGCAAGATGTAAAGCCCTGCTCAAGGACATCACTCTGGTAAATGTCTCTGCTTAGTCCTGAATCATCAGCTTTTCCTTCTCAACTGCATCATCCTGTTATATACAAACGTATATACGTCCTATTATATACATCCTGTTATATACAAAACAGCACTTTTTTCTTTCTTTTTTTTTTTTGAGGTGGAGTCTTTCTCTGTTGCCCAGGCTGGAGTGCAGTGGCGTGATCTCGTCTCACTGCAACCTCCACTTTCCGGGTTCAAGCAATTCTTCTGCCTCAGCCTCCCGAGTAGCTGGGACTACAGGTACCCGCCATGGTGCCCAGCTAATTTTTGTATTTTTAGTACAGATGGGATTTTGCCATGCTGGCCAGGCTGGTCTCGAACTCCTGACCTTGTGATCCACCTGCCTCGACCTCCCAAACTGCTGGGATTACAGGTGTGAGCCACCACGCCCAGCCTAACCTTTGATTTTATAAGGAAAATTTAAATATGTATTAGGCATTCAATGGTGCCTAGGAATTACTGTGAGTCTAGTCCCAGGGGACCCTCACCCTCAGGAAAGATAGGAGACCATGCAAATACAACACACACAGAAGGCATTCTATTCATCCTGATTGTCGAAAACCCTGTCTTCTCCCACAAGCTTAGGGTCAAGCTTGCTCAGAAAGGAAGAGAAAAGGTAAGGATTCAGACCAGTCTCCATATCAGACCTGTCTCCAACACCTAGAGACAATGTAGCAACAAGCCCATAGAGACCGCTCCAGCACCGTCAGAATGGCATCTCCATGGGCCTGGCAGTGAAATCCAGTGCATCAGTGATGCTTGAGAACTTCGGATGTTGTCCTTGGGTCAAACATGTAAAATTGGTCCACAGATATTACACTCTGTATTATCATTATATATTATATGTGTTGCTTAATAACAGGGGTACATTCTGAGAAATGTGTCATTAAGCAAATATGGTGTTGTACAACTATCACAGTGTTCTTACACAAACCTAGATGGTGTAGCCTACTTCACACCTAGGCTGTATCAAATAGCCAGTTGCTCCTAGATTACAAACCTGTACAGCATTTATTGTACTGAGTACTATAGGCCTTTGCAACACAATGGTGTCTTACATATCTAAACATAGACAAAATGTACAGTAGAAATACGGTATTAGAATTTTATGGGACCACCATCATATATGCAGTCTGTCTTGGACCAAAATGTTGTTATGTAGCACTTGACAATATATATACAGGCATACCTCAGAGATATTGCAGGTTCAGTTCCAGATCACTGCAAGAAAATAAGCATCAAAATAAATCAGGCTGGCAGGGCATGGTGGCTCATGTCTGCAATTCCAGCACTTTGAAGGGCTGAGATGTGTGGATCATATGAACCCAGGAGTTCGAGACCTGCCTGGGCAACATGGCAAAACCCTGTCTCTATTAAATAGAAAAATTAGCCAAGCTGGTGGCACATGTCTGGCTAGCTACTTGGGAGACTGAGGTGGAAGAATCACCTGAGCCTCAGGAGGTCGAGGCTACAGTAAGCTGTGATTGCACCACTGCACTCCACCCTGAATGACACAGTGAGACCCTGTCTCAGAAAGTTAATAATTAAAAATAAATCAAACCACATGAATTTCTTGGTTGCCAGTGTGTATTAAGGTTATGTTTACACTATACTGCAGTCTATTAAGTGTGCCATAGCATTATGTCTAAAAAACAATGTACATACTTTAATTTTAAAATGGTTTATTGCTAAAAATGCTGACAAAGTGAGCATACAGTGTTAGAAAAATGGTGCTGACAGACTTGTTCAACACAGGGTTGCCACAAACCTTTAATTTGTCAAAAAAACACAGTATCTGTGGAGCAAAATAAAGCAAAGTCCAATAAAATGAGGTATGCCTGTCTATAAACTATTTTGTCTCAAAAAAGTTGACTCAATTTTGAGTGACTAAAATTTTAATACACAGTCCTATGAAGTTGAAAAATAATATCTCTAGGCAGCCATCCTGGTTTTAATCGAATAAATTATGAAATACAAATTACCAAAGACGTGAAGGACTACGTTGAACAGGCGATCCTAAACATTAATCATATCACCTACTAGACGCAATTAGCTTTTGGAATAAAACAGTAAGCATAAATATAATCAGCTAATTTGTCAGATTCACCAGACACTATATTGATGTTATAAACACTAATTCTTGGGCCATCCTGAGATTGACAACAAATTATTGACAGAATTAGACATTAATAAACACAGCCATGCCACTGCCAACCCTGCATTTCTCTTTGTGGCCTTTCCTTGCACAGAGCTAATATTTTTTCTATTAATTACCTTATTAATTCAAAATTAGCTAATGGTTTTCTTTTGATAGATATAATCAAGGCAAAAGAAAGATGATAAACGCAAAAACGTTTTTGTGTTTTTTGCTGTTATTTTCTTCTCAGTGATGGATTACATTTTAAAAGGACCAAAATGTCGGTGCATTGCTAAGTCCTAGAACATGATGTTCCAAGGCCACTGAAGCTGAAAAGTGCCACATTAGGCACAGTGAAAGTCACACTGGTAGACTTTAGGCAAATTTTGTTGTTGTTGTTTTTAAGACGGAGTCTTCCTCTGTCGCCCAGGCTGGGGTGCAGCGGCGCGATCTCGGCTCACTGCAAGCTCCGCATCGCGAGTTCAAGCGAATCTCCTACCTGAGCTTCCCGAGTAGCTGGGGCTACAGGCGCCCACTGCCATGCCCGGCTAATTTTTTGTATTTTTAGTAGAGACGGGGTTTCATCTTGTTAGCCAGGATGGTCTCGATCTCCTGACCTCGTGATCTGCCCGCCTCGGCCTCCCAAAGTGCTGAGATTACAGGCATGAACTACTGTGCCCGGCCTAGGCAAACTTTTCTATGCTGCCATATTAACTGAAAGAAAAGATCTGCTGGGGTACCAGGCATGGTTTCTCCATTATGGGGGCACAGCCAATGGGTGAAACATATACTGTTGTATAAGACAGGATTTGGCTGACTTGTGTCCCTGGTTCCCGTGACAGAGCCTAAAAACTCTTGGAATTTCCCAAGTGATAGAAGTGTCTTTATTATTCATGGTGGACCTCTCCGACCACACTGGAGTTTATGCTAATGATGTGACTCACAGTTCTAGGTATTTTCAGCATGGGGGCTTTCCACGCTGGAGAGAAAAATTATGTGGTTAGAGGGTTGGGGCTTCAAGCCCCAACCTGACTTCCCAACATCTGGGGGAAGGGGGACCTAGGGATTGAGTTCAATCATGTGGCCAGTGATTCACCAATCAAGCCTATAGAATGAAACCCCAGTGAGAGCTCTGGACACCCAAAGCTCAAGTGAGCTTCCAGGTGACTGACACATATTGATGTGCCAAGAGGGTGATACATCCTTAAGACATGGAAGCTCTGTGTTGGGGGACCTGTAAGATCTCAACGTATGTTCTCATTTGGCTAGTCTTGACTTTATTATTATTATTATTATTATTTTTGATTCGGAGTCTCACTCTGTTACCCAGGCTGGAGTGCAATGGCGCATGTCAACTCCCTGCAACCTCTGTTTCCTGGGTTCAAGAGATTTTCGTTTCAGCCTCCCTAGTAGCTGAGATTACAGGTGTGTGCCATCACACCTGGCTAATTTTTGTATTTTTAGTAGCAATGAGGTTTCACCACGTTGCCCAGGCTGGTCTCAAACTCCTGGCCTCAAGTGATCCACCCGCCTTGGCCTCCTGAAGTGATGGGATTACAGGCGTGAGCAACTGCACCTGGCAACTCACAACCTTTATAATAAAATTGTAATCCTAAATGTAACACTTTCTGGAATTCTGTGAGTTATTCTAGAAATTGTAGAGCCTGAGGAAGTAGTGGAAACCCCTAAATTTGTCACCAGTTGGTTAGAAGTGCAGGTGGCTGGAAAACCCAGAGCCTGTAGCTGGTGTCTGAAGTGAGAGAAGTCTCATGGTGGACTATGCCCTCAACTTCCGCAATTTGACCTAACTCCAGGTGGTTAGTGTCAGAATGGCATTGCAGATACATACACAGAAAAAGTCAAGCACCATGCAATAAATGCGATGAGACAGGCCGGCACTGAGAAAATGCAGAGAGCACACAGACAGAAGCCTATAACCCAGCACCCTCCCTAAAGTCAACAAAACCTTTCAGCAGTGTCACTTGAGATGACTCCGAGAATGTTTGCTTTGTAAAATTCAAAAGTTAAAAGAAGAAAATAAATCACCCAACCAAAGATCATCCAATCAATATTTATATTTCTGGCATTTTTTTTCTGCACATATTTCTATGGATTTTTACATATTAGAGGTACTACTAGATGTATGAATATTTTCACTTTCATTGAACATTTCCTAGGCATAACCTCTTGGCATGAAAGGCTTATCACACGTTTTCATTTAATGGCTATACACTACGCTATCACATACATTCAGTGTAATTTATATAACTGTTTTCTCTAATTTGGGGCATTAAGGTTGCTTCTGGATTTCAATACAATAAATAGTGCCAGGATAAATATCTTTACACATTAATCTTTGTCCACATTTCTGATGATTTCCTTAGAATAGACTCTCAAAGTAGAATTACTGAGTAAAAGATTTGTTTGCGCCAAGCACAATGGCTCAACGACTGTACTGCCAGCACGTTGGGAGGCCAAGGTGGGCGAACCAATTGAGGTCAGAAGTTTGAGACCAGCCTGGCCAAGATGGTAAAACCCTGTCTCTACTAAACATACAAAAATCAGTCAGGCGTGGTGGCACAAGCGTGTAATCCCAGCTACTTGGGAGGCTGAGGCAGGAGAATCACTTGAACCCAGGAGGTGGAGGTTGCAGTGAGCCAAGACAGCACCACTGCATTCCAGCCTGGGCAACAGAGTAAGACTCCACCTCAAAAAGAAAAAAAACAGAAAAAAAAAATTTGTGCACCTCCTGAAGCCTGGTGCCAAATTTATTTATAGAAATATAAATTTACATTCCTGCTAAGCATGTGTGAGATGCCTCTAATCTAACGCTTACCAGCCAAAACTAATTGTTAACTTTAAAAATTTAGAAGTTTGGGCCGGGCACGGTGGCTCACGCCTGTAATCCCAGCACTTTGGGAGGCTGAGGCAGGCGGATCACAAGGTCAGGAGATCAAGACCATCCTGCCTAACATGGTGAAACCCCGTCTCTACTAAAAATACAAAAAATTAGCCGGGCATGGCGGTGGGCGCCTGTAGTCCCAGCTACTCAGGAGGCTGAGGCAGGAGAATGGCGTGAACCCAGGAGGCAGAGGTTACAGTGAGCCGAGATCGCACCACTGCACTCCAGCCTGGGCGACAGAGCGAGATTCTGTCTAAAAAAAAAAAAAAAAAAAAAACTTAGAAGTTTGATAGGTCCTTCAAATGTATTTGTTTTAATGTGCGTTCATTTGACTACTTGTGAGACTACGTATTTTTTCACGTCCATTGGTTAATCATATTTATTCTGTTTTAGTAATTGTTCTAAGTATTTATTGGAATCTTAAGTGTTTAGCTTTAACTATTTCATATAAAGTTCATGTACTTTAGATTTTTCCTAAAGAATGATGCTATGATGTTAGGGTGTTAATCCTTTATGAAGTTAGGAAGTTAACCCTTCATATTATTTTTAATAGCTTTTGTTTTAAATTGTTGAGTTTTGAGGATTTTACTTTTTGTGAAAAAATTTTTTTTGCATATTTTTGTTTGTGATTGTGTGACAGACATTGAGGTGACCTGCTCAGACTGCCCTTCCAGAAAGAACTGCTGTCTAGTGAGTAGGAGCGTGTTTAGCTGATGGCCTCTAGTTATTAGTTCCTTCAGGTTTTGCCTTAGCTTTCGAGCTGAGGGCACATTATTTTGGGGGTGGTCCTCAACCAATGACTGAGCCAGGCAGTTGTTTAAGGGCCTACCCACCTACACCAAACACAGGACCTCTCTAATGGGCATTTTGAATTTTTGTTTACACAGCACTGGAGCTTGAATGCAATTTTTCCAATAAAAATGTCATGATCATTTGCCCAGTTCCTGAACCTGAGCAATTCCAGACCTGGAATCTATTAACCAAAGAAGTGGCTGGGTCCCCAGGGGGAAATCTCTGCCAACACTGAGACAAACATACAGAGCACTGACACTCCAAGTTCTTCTCTAAGGCATCTATGGCCATTTATTCTAGTGAATATACAATATGGTAAGAATGACCAGACCCTTTAAGGGGTCCAAGTGGTCACTGAAACTCGGAGACATGGAGTGTCATCATGGCCCCTCTTCTTAGAGTGGGGTCATACAGGAATCAAGAAATAATAAGGCCAGGCACAGTGACTCATGCCTGTAACCCTAGCACTTTGGGAAACTGAAGTTGAAAGATTGCTTGAGCCTAAAAGTTTGAAACCAGCCTGGGCAACACATTTCTTTTAAAAAAAAAAAAAGAGAGAGAGAAAAAAAAATTAGCTGGGCATGGTGCCATGTACCTGTAGTCCCAGCTACTTGGGAGGCTGAGATGGGAGGATCGCTTGAGCTGCAAGCTGGAAATGTCGAGGCTGCAATAAGCAGTGATCACACCACTGCATTCCAGCCTGGGTGACAAAGACCCTATTAAAAGAAAAGGAAACAAGAATAAAGAAATTTCAAGGCACAGAGTAGTAATATGTCCTCTAGGTTTACAAACCCAGCTGGTGGTCAATTCTCCAGTCCCTGAATGTATAATTAGATTTAACACACTTGGCAATTAGAAAACCACATATATTGAGACATTGGCCTATAGGAGTAACAGTTATCAGAGTGTGGAAAGCCAAATTGGAGGCTACGAAATAATCCACCACCACTCTCCAGTCAGGACAGCAAATCAAGAACATTACTGCATCCCCAGTAAGAAAATGAGGAGTACCAAAGTCTAGTGTTTTTGTTTTGTTTTGTTTTTTGTTTTGCAATGGAGTTTCACTCTTTTTGCCCAGGCTGGAGTGCCATTGCGCAATCTTAGTTCACTGTAACTGTTGCCTTGCAGGCTCATGCAATTCTCCTGCCTCAGACTTCTGAGTAGCTGGAATTACAGGTGCCCACTAATTTTTGTATTTTTAGTAGAGATGGGGGTTCACCATGTTGACCAGGCCGGTCTTGAACATCTGACCTCAGGTGATCTGCCCACCTCAGCCTCCCAAACTGCTGGGATTACAGGAGTGAGCCACTGTGCCCAGCCCTTAGTGTCATTTTTAAAGGACTAAAGTGGTACCTATCAGATCTCTATTTAATTCACCAGTCCAGTTCCTGCAGAAAGTAAATTGGTTCTAGAGAATGACTGAGACTTCAGTAAGATCAACCAAGCTGTTGCCCAGTCACTACCATCTGTGGTATCATTGCTAAAGGATTTTTTTTTTTTTTCTTGAGACGGAGTCTCGCTCTGTCACCCAGGCTGGATTGCAGATTGCAGTGGCGCAATCTCGGCTCA